>NW_020171370.1:0-158934 GCF_001481775.2 Trichoderma gamsii | reverse complement strand
AAAAAAAAAACTTCAGGTGATAGGGTGAGACTAAGATGTTGATGTTAGATAGTAACTGAGGATGAATGATGATCCTGTCATTTGGCGGTTGAGTAATGAAATTCTCAATGTAAGCGCGTTTTATGGATTATTCAAGCAAGAATGTCGATCACGAAGGGCATCTTGAGCAGGTGATGGCGGACGAGGGCGCCTAATGAACTCGCTCGCTACCTGATACTGCGATGGAAAGGAGAGTAAAGGGGCAGCCTACTCTTGTCGAGACGGCGTTGATAGTTGGAATAGACCAACGGAATCTTACCCCGGCTATTGAGCAGATAAATCACCGATATCCAGCTCAAGAATTGGATTGTTCAGCTGCAGTCCAAGCACCGCTGAAGTTGGCTCCTTATCAGAGAACTCCTCCTCTCTCCCTTGACGCTCACGATTAACCAAAAATGTTGCAAAGTTCTCTGGGTTAAGCGTGCGCAGACTCCAATCAAAAATGGGCGCTGGTTTGCCAATACGGTCAAAGTCGATAGAGCCAAGTGTATCGCCTGGTTGAGCAGTGCTCGGTCTCTCTGTTGTCGTATACAGCTTCTTCCACGGCACTGTCAGCTTCTCGTTGGTCAGTGTCTGTCCAATTTTGAAACACTGTTGATGTGGAGGCATTCTGAGGATGATGCGGCGGAGGTCTGGTGGCGCGGCATCGAATAAGCAGTACATTGTATCCGGAGCAAGTCGCTTCTGAACAAGGATAGGTTGCTTGGGAGGCGTGTTCTCAGAAGCTTGTACACTGGAGTTGCCTCCAGTACTCGATATCGGCTCACTTCGAGTCTCTGAGAAGACAACTTCGACTGCAACATCTGGGAACTGGGCAAGTAATTGACTGCGTAATAGGAATCCGTATCGAGGCATTGGAATGTGCCAGCCTCCAAGAGACTCGTCTGGGGTTCGTAGACGCTCATTAATAGCAGACTTGATAGCAGTGCGCGACTTGTCCATGTCTGGCGCATAGCCCCAGTGGTTTGCCAGACTCAATGCCCCGTCGATCAACGCATCAATCCAGTTTTCGTCGATGAAGAAAAACCGAAGAGTTTCCTGCGGGAGAAATGAAGGGTCAGGTATGAGATATTGAGCAGGCACATTGGCAAGATGTACTTTATCGAGAATCCATGAGTATATGTAGGCATAGTCCGGACTAGCAGGCATCTTATACTCGTTGTATATGATGCCCGTTTTATCTGACGTGGCGAACGTGAGACCTGCTGCGTCTGAGTGGGACGATATACGGGCTGAAATCTGAGGCGAGTTTTGTGAGAGCATATCAATGCTCTTGTGGGATATCTCCTCCTCATCTTGATGGTACCACCGGTTCCGAGCGAGAGACGACGCGGCACCGCCAGATGCATGCAGGCCGGCGTTGATATCAACAAGGCCTTGAACCAGATCAACCATACTATCCGCTGTTTTTGTGCGAGGACCATATCCGTCGTCTCGGAAGAGAGCATGAATATCTTGGTCCGAACTGTCCAAGCCACGACCATGCACTGCGCTCCGTAATCGAGCAAGGGCAACACAGAAGGACCCATCTGCCATGGCCAGCGTCTTGCCCAACTGCCAGGCACTCGAGTAGGTCGTATCAAGCAGGCTAAGCTTGTTATCGAAAATTCCCAAATCACTGCCGTCGTTTGATTGCATCGTAAAGCCATCTCGTAGCGGACGCTGGACCCGCCTCGGCACAAGAGGCCCGCGAAGTATCGTAGCAGTTACTTCTCCAGTAACTGTGCGGGTGCGAGAGAGCGTGTATCCGTCAGCCTGCCGGGCCTTCACAAGATCAGCTATGGATAAGTCTTCCGATGCATCATTAGAGACAAATGACTTAGGCTTAGCATTGTCTCCAGTCCGCAAAATGTTCAATTCTTTTTCTGGATTAGTCAAAAGTTCAAATTTACCGGCTCCATTCTTTGATGGAAGACAGGTATAAGTCCAACTATGGAGGCTTGTCATAGCTACACAATCATTGGCTGTAGGAACGGGCATCTTCTCGTCAAAGACAAGGGACAAGAGGTGAACGACCAACGGCGTGGGCAGATTGGAGTCGATTAGACCTGTACGACGGCTGATGAGGATACTGAATAGCGCATGGCCATCTTTGGAACCAGCATTTGCCATGCCGCCTGTTGCTATATGCCTCACATGAGCCATGTGTTTGTAAGATGCCACATTGAGCTTGCTGCCATCACCGCCTGGCTCTGTGAACAAAGCTGTGAATAGCTGGCCTGGCAGCACCACCACATCAGTAGGCTCAGCCGTGTCTTTGGCATCTGCAGTCTTGTTGAAAGCAGTCGTGTTGATTACTCCATTCAACTTGGGCGTATCACCAGCAAGCATCCGCAGAGCGCCCGTCTCGCTCTGTTCGCGCTTCGCGCTCTCATCGCTGGGCAGATTGCGCATGATATTATCAATGTCAGATTGATCCATTTGCAGCTCTTCCATTGAAAAGACCATCAGGGCAAGCCATGTGGTTCGACTTCGATCTGTTTTCTTGCCTTCGTCAGAAGGAACATGAGCTGCTGATGGGCTTCTAATCCATGGTAAATACGGGTCGGTAAAAACAATGTGAGGCAGAACTGTATGTTCTGCCTGTGTCCCAGGCGTGGGAAAAACAAAGTCAACGGCTCCTCGTTGGAGTGAAAATCGGGGAGCAACGATAATGGGAGCCTGCTCAATGGCCTCAATTGCGTCGGTTTGGGAATCCTGATCAGAATCTCTGGGGTCTGCTGGCGCCTCAGTTGTTTGGCTGACTTTGACCTGATGAAGGCCGCCCTTAAGAGAAAGTTCGTCGACAGAGTAGAGACGGATTTCTCCTGGGGCGAGCGGGCGAAGATTGTCGGAGAGGACGCGCTGAGTGTGTCGATGGAGAAGATTGCGATATGAAGAGGTCATTTTGAAGCGTAGATTGGAGCTTCAAGGCAGTGCAATTGAGTGCTAGATACTTGACCAGCACAGCGAGATCAACAACAGAACATCGCTAAGATTGAGGATAGATGAGACGTCGGGCTGGTGCTGGGCATAGTTTCCGTATCCGTCAGCTTTTCAATGCGGCAGCCAGTTTGTTCATGCTATACTTCTAACTAGCCTTTTATCACTTGGCATCCTCAGCCCCAGTTCCAGCTGGTCGCCGGTCGATGGTCAACCAATAATGCCATTTCCAAGGCAGCTAAGGAATCATCAGCTCCCTTTAGTCGCGCGTCCAGGGCGCTCACATTCAGTTTAGTTCACCGCAGTATCAATAATGCAGAGCTTTTTTCTTCTTCTAAGAGACAGCCAAGAAGGATGCTAACATGGATGTTGGAAACTATCAATCGTTCAGCTCGCTACTAAGATCACTAGTCTCTCCCTTAGGCTTAGACTTTACTCCGCCAACCCCTCCTTGATCATTAAGCAGAGCAGAGATAGTGCGTCGATTAAAGCTCACGCGGTATGGACTTTACGGCCCGTACCGCTCTACCCGATTGGGTACCTGTGATTATGTGTAAGTGGTATTCAGCTTTTGCAGAGGAAGTAGAAGATATTGGAAACATTTTATGGAAATAGATCGAAGCCAATAAATCACAATTACTCTTACAAGCAATAACACTAACGATAGGCCTTCGAGTCGTAGCTAAACTCAATAAGTAGAGAAGTTCAATAATTGCAGCGGTGGCATAACTAGTTGCAAGGGCTAGATATAACAGCTCCGTCTAGATTCATGCGTCTTCACATGCTATTGTTAAAGAGTAGAAATTTAAAGGTGTAGAACGAGGCATCACGATACGGCTAGACTTACTAGTGAATTCTCACCCCGGTCAGACAATCGCACCCTCCTCATGCGGAATTGACTCTTTGGATGCAATTTCACGGTTTGAGTCGAACTTGGGAGGCAAATCGTTTGTTATCATGAGCGGGCCCATGTGGAAGAAGGCTTGTATTTTTGAAAGCGCCGATTGCCAGGTCCAGCGCGCAAGGGTAATTTCTTTGACCGGGAAAATACCAGACTAGGCGTGGATGGGTGAGAATGGGTCTGCAATCATGGCTCGAACAGATAGATGAATTTCGCTAGCCGGCAAAAAGTCTTTTAGCATCAGCGCCCTGTTAGAATCTTCTCAACCAAGAAAAGACCGTCCCGCTCATGACGGTGATGGTCGAGAGTACTAGATCTGGTTCACTACCAGTCTCGAATCTAAAATTTATGCTTAGTGGATAACTGGTTTCGTTTGAGCATCCTCCCGTAACGATTGCTAGCAGATTCGCTTGCACAAAGATGGTTGGTTCTACATTCTACACCGGCGATCTCATCTTAGCCTTTAATCCATGGAAGTTACAGGCTATGGGTTTACGTCGAGGTATAAGAAGCCAGCCGTAGAGTCTGTAATATCTAGGTGCCGCCATCATAGAGCAAGGTCATCCATATATCGGATCTCTGACATTGACAACGTCGATGATGTTAATTTTATGACTCTAGAGGACTAGCCTCCAATGAATAAAGAGACCTACACCATGGTATTTGTCATTTTGAAGCTGGACGGTCCGTTATTCAGCTTTAGATTTGCAGATTTCTCCGGTCTTACAGCTGTCGTGGGCCTCAATTCGGCAATTCGCCTTCCCACAGCTGAGACTGTCTTTGGGTTTCTCTTCACAAAACCGTCGAACACGCTTCCCACGTCTGATGGCCCCCTAGCTTCGCTCAAAGCCGTATTATGGCCGCCTCCGGACGTAATTCCATGGTTCACTCCACGCGAAGGCCTTTTTTGGATCGCTGCTAGGCTCAAAGCAACCGCTGTTACTCCGCTGTCGGTGGATGCAGTAGTTGTCGTCAACACGAATTCCTCGATACAGCTCGTTATCTTTGGCGTAGCAGTTGTCGATCCCCCTAGTATGCAATCCAAGTTCAAATTTGCGCATGCAGAGCTGGGCATTGCCTGTGTCTTTGATCCGGCTGCTGGTAAATTCCAGTTGGACGCTCAGCCTTCGCCTCGCAGTTATGTATTGCACGAAAGCTGCCACTTGACAGGCGGCATGGCGCTCTATGCGTGGGCTGAGACAGGAGACTTTATTCTCACGCTGGTCGGCTGCCATCAGGCCTTTGTGGTGCCCACAGCCTATCCTGTGCCATCACGTCTCGGTATAGCATGGTCTCTGAGTGATAATCTGCGTATCTCGGGCGAAGCCTATCTTGCCATGACGGCACGCATGTATATGGGTTGTGGAAAGCTTAACACGACTCTTAATTTAGGCCCTCTGACAGCCTGATTTGATGCCTTCCTGGACTTTCTCATAAACTTTCGTCCGTTCAAGTCTGCGGTTGACGGGGGCGTCTCAGTTTGGCGTCCGACTTACTCTCGACTTGTGGCTCGTCACCAGCCGCATGGATGCCGAGATTGGTGCCCGTCTGAATGTGTTGGGTCCGCCAATGGCTGGCAGAGTGCACGTCGACTTTTGGGTCTTTGGTTTCGATATTGAGTTTGGCGACCGCAGTGCTGCGCTGACCGAGGGCATGCTAATAAACTGACGCTGGAAACTTCAAGGCGTTGGTTCTGAAGAGTGCAGCATCTGCAGCAACACGTGTGCCCATGATAAGTGATTAGGCTGATGTTCAAGCTCAGGACGATACCAATAATAAAGTGTCAGAGGACAAGACTTCTGAGAGCTTCCTTTTCAATTGCTCAGCAGGCTTGCTTCCAGATAACAACGTTCCTGATAGCTTTTATCTAAGAATGCCGGTGCCTGGATTCAAGAACCTGTCGGAGAATTGCACTTTTCAATCACGTTTGGATTTGCTTTAAATATGCCAAAATCGTCGACAATAGACCAAAAAGGCGACTTCATGAACTTGAAGTTCCGATCAAGGATGAGGACAAGCCCATCTTTGCACTCCCCATGCGCCAACGAAGACAACTCGGTTCAAAGATTAAAGTCGAAATCGCTCAGCAGGATGCCGGCGCCACGTATCTTTGGACATGGAATGATGACGAAAGAAGAGAAGATCGCTAGCTGTTACGCCGATTGTGGAAATGTCCCTAAGGACTTCTGGGGCCAGTGTGATCCCGCCACAGATCCGGCTCTCAACGGCAACTCTGTAGCATCGCTTTTGAACGCTCCGACTGCCACTGGAAGCATGCCGCTTGTCATGGGATTGAACTTCCAGCCACCACTGCCGTCAATCTCCAAAGATTCGATGCCCTAATTCAACATTGTGAGAGACATGCGCCAGCGAGTCCAGGATAAGGACTTTGAGTGGAAGGGCGAAAAGTGCAAGGCGAGCACACGGTGGAATTCATGAAAGGAGATGAAGAGGACGGACTCAATCAGTGGACGCGCGTTACGAGGCTTTGGGACCCAGAGGAGGCGGAAATGAAGCGGTCGATGTTGTGAATCTGTGGGCGCGGAAGATGCGCTGGGATGTCAGTAAAGGGGCTCCATTGGTGGGCAAAAGACCGCGGAGCTGCTGAGAAGATGTAAGAATGTAATTCCAGCAGCGCCTAGGATTGCTGTTGGTGTAGTCTAGAAGTCAATATTGTTGTTAATAGCTCAAGACAGTAAATCTAGTTTCCCTTTTATTCTTCTAATCGCCTCTATGCACAGAAAATGGTAGACAAGCTCAATGCTTCTCTTTGAACATCTTATTGCTAACGATCTGAGATACTCTTCGAAGATGCAATGATGTCACCGCAGGGACTTTTCGATTATGTAAGTGAACCATCGAAAATGCATACCGTATCCAACATACACTGTCTTGTAAAAGCACATGTATTGCATATTTGGTGCGCACATCTGCATCAGCGTCACCCTTGCGCCTGTAACACGATGCGCACTTCGAAACACGCATCAATAGAATCACCAAAATATTCATTCTTCACTAAAACACCGCCAGGGCAGGGGTCAAGGGGCCTGCATTGCTATTTTAAGCACGGCAGATGCGTTCCGCTATGCTGGTCATCTCCGTGCGAATGCTAATTAAGGATACTGTATTTCTCCCTAGAGCTGCGTCGCTCGTCCAATGACATGCCAGTCGCGTCGTGTCCTCTTTGCTGCATCGCCAAATCTTATCGCCTCGTCGTCCACTGTTCTTTTCAACTACCGTCTATCTTTTGAGCCCTTCCGCGACACGACGCCGGATCGCGCAACGTCGATTCGATCCTAGCTGCTTTATTTTCTCTTTGTACCACAGGCGCTTTTCGAAATCCAGCATCTTGTCGGTGCCATCAGGGCATAGAAGCAGCCAACATGCCGCTAAACATCTTTCGCGTTGCTGGTAGGTTGACAATACGCTTCGACCGAATCGCTAGCGACGAACGCTGACATCTGACCAACAGCGGATTTCTCGCATTTAGCGAGTATCCTCATCCTGCTGCGCAAGATGGTGCAGCTCAACGTGCGTTGCCTCCTCTGATGCCCCGCCCCTATATCCCATACCTCGAGCATCGCTAACTTGGCGCCGTACAGAGCTGTTCGGGCATCTCCTTCAAGTCGCAAGGACTGTATCTGCTGGTCTACATTACCAGATACCTTGGTATGAAGCTCGGCTGCCACTGGAAGCGCTCAATGGCTGGGCCAAGCTAACCCGGCGCAGATCTCTTTTCGACGGAGAGCTACTACAACATCATCTTCAAGATCCTCTTCATAAGCTCACAGGGCTACATCATCTACCTCATGACCAACGCCTACAAGCCTACAAACGACATCAACACCGACACATTCCGCGTGCAGTACCTCCTCGGCGCCGCCGCCGCTCTCGCCCTCATCTTCCCGTACCACTACACCCCGTCCGAGATCCTGTGGGCCTTTTCCATTTGGCTGGAGGCTGTGGCCATTCTCCCGCAGCTGTTTATGCTGCAGCGCACGGGCGAGGCCGAGACCATCACGGCCAACTATCTGTTCGCTCTCGGAATCTACCGCGCCCTCTACATCCCCAACTGGATCTACCGCTACATCGCCGAGCCCAAGCATAAGGTGGACTGGATTGCCATTGTCGCCGGTATTATTCAGACGATTCTCTACAGCGACTTTTTCTACATTTATTACAACAAGGTCCTCAAGGGCAAGAAGTTCAAGCTGCCTGTCTAAGGCGCATGCTTCACTCGGCTCTACATAAAAGGAGGGTGGAGATGTGTTCCTTGTGGTTTCGTCCGGATGAAAACATCACCCTACGATATGGCCAGCGGTAAAGCCTCTTGGAGAGGTTATACCTGTGATTAATGGCCGCGAAAGAGTGAGCTCTACAGCTACGGAAAATGTACTAGATCAAAATTGAGTGTTCAAGGGGGTAAATGATTGCATTGGCGGCGTTTGATGGTGTGCTCGGTTTGACGGCAATAAGGGAATTGGCGTCATCTCTTAACATGAGGATTTACGAGTCTGGGCCATGTATGTTGTGGACAAGAAAAAATTAGAGGGCAATCAATTGAATTTTTTTTTTTCCCAGCTTGATGAAGGGATCAAAATGCGCAACGTGATGTATGTAATAGCAGTAGTTGATAATCACAACTGCTAAAAGGAAATAATGTTGAAATCTGAGATTTAAGCAGCAAGCATGGCCATTTTCCTACAAGCAAAGCTCCCATGTGAGAGGCAGCTCATCAACAACACAGCCATCACGTGATCGATATCCATCATCAACCTCGCCATCCTCCAAAGCGTAAACTCTCTCTACCATTTCATCTGCAACACTCTCCACTGGTTTTGTGCATCAATCTAACCCGTTTATCGAATTCATCATGGACGGCGACGCACCCGAAAATATCGAAAAGCAGGTTGCCCCAGAAAATGGGCCGAGCGACGCTGTCCCTGAGCCCATTGCCCCGGCGCCGGATCTGAGCAAGCTGCCTACGCGAAAGGACGTTTCTCTTCGCGAATTCCTCAACAAGATTGACGATTATGCTCCTATAGTATGTCTCTATTTTCTGTCGAGCTTTAGGAATATTGCCATTTCTTGGTGATGAAGAATTACTCGAGATGCTAACTCGCTGCCAGATTCCCGACGCAGTGACGCACTACTACATGACCAAAGCCGGTCTTCCTCCACCACCGCAGACCGACCCCCGTCTCGCTCGTCTCCTCGCGCTCGCCACGCAAAAGTTTATTGCAGACGTCGCGGCCGACGCGTACCAGTACAGCCGCATTCGCGCGTCAAGCAACACCAACAACCCGATGGGCACCCTAGGCGCGGCGGCGGGTTTCCCCATCCCGGGACAGCAGTCGGGTCAGCCAAACAGCAAGGAACAAGGCAAGGGAGGGCCTTTGGGAATTCAGCGACCTGGTTTTGGCGGTGGTGGACAGGGAGGAAGCCAGAACAGGACGGTATTGACGATGGAGGACTTGGGTATGGCAGTTGGGGAGTACGGAGTCAACGTCAAGAGAAGCGAATTCTACCGATGAAAGGAGATGGATGGAGACTGGCATGTTATTTTTGCCAAGGTACATGATGGGCGGAGTGCATGGGAACTTAATACGGCGTTGGGGATAATGGCGTTGGAAACAGGGTTGTTCTGGGCAGGCCTACGGGACCTTAATTTAGCTTGATCCAACATGAATACAAATACAAGCTGCCTTTTTTGTCATTGGTTGAATGTGCAAATATTGTGAATCATGCAAAAAGTCGTGGCATTACGGCGTTGATACAAATATGTGTACAATATACAGTTTTCCTTCCTCCTCATCCATGTCGTCTATCCCATCTATTTCCTGTCCCAGATATTCGGTTTCCGCGTCCTGTCTTCCAGTCAGCACCTTTGCCTCCAAAAATCACATGTTCCGACCAATGTTATACTCACGGCGCAAATTCACCGAGCTTGTGCCCCACCATGTCCTCCGTTATCTGCACCTGCAGATAGTCCTTGCCATTGTGAATCTCAAACTTTAGGCCGACAAAGTTGGGCAGGATAGTCGCCGAGCGGGCTTGTGTTCGGACGGGAGGGACTTTGTCGTTGGGTCCCTTGGGCCAGACGATGGAGAGACTGCAGCGAGTAGTATATGTGAGTTGAAACAGTTCGTGATATTTTTCGGAGGGGCGGATTTTGCCTTACGGGACGAGGTTTGGGCCTGGGAAAGAGCAGTCAAGTTAGCAATTGGCGAGATTTTTGGAGTGAAATAGTAAATTGGGTAATTACCCTTCCAAACGGAACGCTTTAACAGCGCTCTTGTGGGCTGCATGATGGGCTATGCTGCGATCTTGGAAGATGGCTTGGTGGTTGATACCGGCGATGGTAGGAAATCTTGAAGAGAGGTTGTGTCACGTGATTGTAGATAGTGACATTTGCTGGACCCACGGCGTTGAGACTGTGTATGTCGACGATGATGCTGGATACTGGCGATTTTCACCTGAGCCATGTCGAAGAGAATGATATTTATGGTAAAACAGTATCTGAGGATGATTCTTTGAGATAAAGAACACAGTAGGTGACGATTTAGTGTAGGTGGTACAATGAGCGAGCGCAGGTGTAGCATCTCGACATCTGGTTCAATTGAATAGAAAAGCCAAGTGTGAAATGTCACAGGCTTTGGCACAAGACTATAATCTACTTTACACGACCAGATACTCACAGAAAAGGCATGTATTCTTGACCAATTCATGATTGCATCGCCTTATCCGTGCCATCTTCACACAATTTTGTCGCGAGTCTAGGGTAGCTCGAATCACTCTAGCATCACGTGTTGAATGGCTTCTGGCCAGACCCTCATTCGACAAAAGTCCAAACCTGGTTGGCGCCAGCTCACTGCATTATCACAAGTTGCGTGCTGCGTCGACGAACCAGCAGCAGCGACTCCAGAGACGAAGCAAGCAGCGGGGCCTCCCTTATTGCAGTGCATTGAGTTGCATATCTCGACCATTGCTGCGTCTTTCAATTTCTTGGGGCGTTGCTCACCTTCGTCTCGGTTGTCTTGTTCTTTTTGCCGGCGCCCATTTCTGGAAGAAGCCACCTTCCAGTCTGTCATCGGAGGGACAAAAAAAAATAGTTGCTTGTTGCTTTCTGCTTTTTGGACGATTCATCCCAGCTTTCCCGAATTCATTGCTCTTATCGATATCGACACCGCTTCCGCCTTTTCATCATCCTCGACTCTTCGAACCGACTTTCGCCTTATCAGTGCCTCCATCACTGCATCGCAGAAAATACTCTAAATGCCAGAAGCCTCAGCCTCCGGTGCCGACGCGGGCGGCACCGCTCGCCACCGCGAACACAACCAGGGAAATCAAGGCCGCACATATACCGTCGATCAAAAGGCTGCCGTTCTTCGTATCCGAAAATGCAACGCCACCGCTTTTTACGACATCCTGGGCCTCGAGAGCGTCCGCTCCACGTGCACCGACTCGGACATCAAGAAGGCGTACAGGAAACAGTCGCTGTTGACGCACCCCGACAAGAATGGCCACGAGCACGCCGATGAGGCCTTCAAGATGGTCAGCCGCGCGTTTGGCATCTTGGGCGACAAGGAGAAGAGGGAGAAGTTTGATAAATATGGCACTGATCCGGACAGTCGGTTTGAGAGCGCCCGCGCACAGAATCCGTTTTCGGGCTTCGGATCACGGCAGGCTGCGGCGGCGGGAGGCGGTGGCTGGGACGACGAGATGAGCCCTGAGGAAATGTTTGCGCGGTTCTTTGGCGGAGGAGGCGGTCCCTTTGGTGGTGGAGGCTTTGGAGGTGAGTTCTACGAGAACCGGCTTCTTACAATAACTTCAATATTGGTTTGGCAACGTGTGCTGACAATTAAGCGTTTGACACAGGTCCTCAGTTCGTCTTTAACTTCGGCGGCGGCCCAGGCATTCGAGTACACCAGTTCGGCGGTGGTAGGCCCCGAGCACGACCGCGAGAGGCTCAAGGACAACCCGAACGAGAGCCATTTGGCCTTCAGACTCTGCTTGGCCTACTCCCTATTCTACTATTCTTCATCCTACCACTCATCTCATCCATCTTCTCCGGCGGCTCGTCATCCACACCCGCCACTCCACGCATGGTCTTCGACAGCCCACAGGCCCCCTTCACCGAGGGCAGGACCACACCAAATCTCAACATCAAGTACTTTGTCGTACCCGCAGATGTGGCCTCGTATAGCAAATCAAAACTGAGTCAGCTTGATCGTACAGCCGAGATCAACCTTGTGCGACATCTACGGAATGAGTGTGAGAGTGAACTTTTGTACAAAAGACAGCTGAGGGAGAATGCTATGGGATGGTTCTACCAGGATCCAGAGAAGATGGCCATTGCCGATGCGTATAAGATGCCATCGTGCGAGAGGCTGGAGAAGATGGGCGTGAGCCGATAAGGAGACGCATCAAACGAAAGACATATATAAAGCATTAATGGAGGAAGCGCGAGCATTGAAAAAGACATTGTTGATATGATATTTTATATACTCAGTAGGGAAACGGCGGCAGGGAGTTGGCGTTTTCTTTGTACGATGGCGTGAGAAATATGAAACTTGCATGGTATGACATGACATGAGCGAGTAGACCATGACGAATAGCATGCGAGGCTTCTATGTAAGAGACGGATCACATATCATATACATGTATGACGCAGAGGACAATGGGAAGATAGATTATGCCTTATGAAGACTTTTCATTTATTCGGCTTGACGCAGAGTGAGACTGAGCCGTGTCTACTTGACACCAAGATATGGGGGCCATGCAAGTCGAAAGAGGCTATTGATTCAGCTGAGGATCATCACGAGCTCTAGCCGTTCTTGTCTCGCCCATGTCTCTTATTGATGGCCCAGACCCGCCAAACCACACCAAGATTTGCCTTGGAAACGGTGTCATGGCCTCAGTGATTGGTCTGGTGCTGTAGCCCCGCCAATTGTCCCGCGATAGTAGCATTGGGCTGCATATGCTAGTCTGGCTTGGAGGAGCACATTGAGGAGATGTGATGTATATAATCGCCACCCTTTCCCGTTATTCTATGATCATTGTTGACCTCTAATCTTCTCATTAGTTTACAGTTCTTGTTGTCAGCCGTGAACAATGGCAGATCCAACAGGGCGAACTATTCTACACATCAATTTCGGCGATATTATTGATCAGCCATTGGCCTTGACTGGAGCTACCAAATACCGATTTCGATTCCTGGATGTCGCCGCACTCGCCCATAAGTCTACCATCCATGTACTGGAATTCGAACAACTGCCCACAGACCCGTATGCCGTCATATCATACGTCTGGCGCGGCCTCCCCCCTCACCCTGATGTGAAGTCTCCGCTGCCGAACATTCACGTTGAAGGCGCCGAGGGGGCTGATCCGATCTCTGTGGATGTGCTGAGACTCATTTCGCTGGCGGCTGAGAATTTCGGATGCAGATTCATCTGGCTGGACGCGCTATGCATTCTCCAGGCGCATGAGGATGACAAGGCGTGGCAGATTCAGCGCATGTATGACTTGTATCGAAGTTGCAAGACGTGCATCGTTGCGCCGGGAGGGCTGCAGCGGCTTGTGGCGCCTACGGAGGAGACGAGCTGGATGGCGAGGGCGTGGACGCTTCAGGAGGCGATTGCACCGCCCGAGGTGCATTGCATTTTCGAATGGGGCCTTGGGAATGTTATTCTGCAGTCGAATCTCCCGCTGAAGATTGAGGAGGTTGAGAAGGGAGTTGCGGCGGTTGCGCCTCTGAATTTTACATTGTTGACTGCTATGAAGGGGACGGGGTTTAAGATGCTTGATTGGTCGGGGAAGTCGATTCAGAAGCCTTCTCCTGATTTTCAGATTAGGATGTTTGGCGATAGGTCGCGAAGCCATCCGCAGATGAGGGAGCTCGTTGATGCTATTGACATGAAGGGCAAGACGGGCATGTACACGGCCATCTGGAGATGCTCGTTCATGCGGATGGCCAAGTATCCGGTGGACACGGTGTATAGCATCATGGGTATCATGGGAGTGACGCTGGATACGACCAAGTTTGGCCATGACGATCGGCTGGAGGCAACGATTGCTTTGATGCAGGCTATTTTGGCGAGGGGAGAACACGCTGAGTGGCTGGCTATTGCGACGAGAGTGGTGCCGAATCCGAAGTTGTCGACTTTGCCGGCTTTTCCTCAGACGGATGCCTCTAGGAAGCCTGTCTTGGAGGCGAGAGGGGGATTGAAGGATGTTGCGGATGTTATGGATTCGGGGTGGAGGCTTGCGGATACGCCAAAGGGGACGATGAGCGATGACGGGTATTTCCGATTCAGCGCTTTATCGGCGTCTGTGAGACTTGGTCAAAGTCAAGAAGAAGAGTCTACTGCTTTTGAAAGCGAATTCGGCTCTGATTCTGCAGGGAAATGGAAGGTGGTGCCACAGAGCAGTGAGGCTGTATCGCACAAGGCTGTTTTTATTGGGCGCTGGGAGCAGTATAACAATGGGGCGTTTGGGGTGATGAGCAACCCGCGCGATCATGCTTTGATGTTGATTGAGGAGCATGCGCCGGGGAGGTATCATAATGTGGGATATGCGTTTGTGCCGGAGGGGGTTCTGAGGACGGGGGATTGGGAGGAGGGTGTTTTGGAGGTTGGAGGGCCGAAATGATGTGAGTGACCTTATGGTATCAATGAATGAAAATGACTGATTTGAACTTTGGAATTGGATTTTATGAAGTGAAGCTGAGAAATATGACTATAAAGCTGGTTTTGACAGCATTATTTTTATATCGAACGTACATCTGAAGCTACGCTGGTATCAGAACAATAACAAGAGTTTTGAACATACTGACAGTACGAAATAAGAATGCACATTAATGGGTGTTGCAAGTTCACATTTAGATAAGCTTTGAGATGTGATATGCTTTGATGACTACATGGTGTTACTCACCTATTTACTCCCCAATTCACAGCATTTTAAGCCCCCCCGAAGCCTTGCCATTCTTACCACAGGCATTCCTAATAGCCGAAGCTATACCAGGGAAATTTCACAGCGTTTTGAAGCCTCCCCGAGGCCTTGCCCTATTGAGCACTAATATCTCTGTGCGCTATGAATTGCGGGTAAGTATGCAGTGTTTGCAGGGAATCTTCCTGTGCGCTTGCTGGACTCTTTGATATGGGAAGAAGTCATCTCGGGAATGTACACATTATTGGAAGGTAGCTCTCACGCTATCTTGACCATCATGTACCTATCTATATATAGGTAGGTATTAAATTGTATGCATCTAGGTATTGGCTGTATCGGCATATGTGCGCTCTTTGTTCTCATCGACGTCGGCATCAAAATCATCCAATAATTCATCCTCGAATGGCAAATTTGCGCAGATTGAGAAACTTGGCTACTTAGTCACGGGTGTCAATTATACGGCCCATATAGATGTCGATGTGAAATCAAGCGCATAACTAAAGATGGGGTAGTTGATTTGGTGGTCAGTAACGCCGGGCCTAACTCCATCTCTTCTAACGTCGACTGCATTTGCCGCGGAGGAAAAATCGCACTGATCGGATTCCTTGATGGCGCCACAGCAGGGCGGCATCTGAGCGAGCTTTTGCTCAGCCTCATGCTTAGCGGAATCTTGCAGCGAGTCTTAGTCTAACATAGCCCTCTGCTTTGGAATCGTTGTGACACAACTGACAAAAGAGCAGTGGCATTTCAGCGGAGTCAAAGTCGTATTATCGAGGCATTGTGTACCTGGCAGAGAGAAATACTGGGCTTTAGCTTTTGGTTGGGTCGCGTATTCGCGTTGACGAGGCGAAAGAAGCTTCAGACCACATGATCGCAAGGCGTCACGCTGGGGAGATTATAGGTTGCAGAGGAGACACTAAGATATATATGTGTAAGTCGACGTAGCATAGAGAGAAGGGCTACCACAGTGAGTGACATAAAGGAGCGTATTCGTATCTTTTCACATCTCCAGAACACCGCGGACTAAGACGGAGTATTTGATCCTCAATACGCAAATTGTTACTCAACACGCAAGCACCCAGGAGGCAACTACGTCATTTCTGGCCACCAAAGCAACAGCTCTGCTCCCCCGAGTAATAATGCATGGCGAACTGAGATTTGGGTGTGCACAGAGCCATCACATGATGGTTCCTGGGAGATACGAATTACGAGGTGCAGCCACAGCCTAGCTCTTTTAGAGCCAAGAGAGAGTCAATCACCACGCCCCCATGGCAGAAGCTCCCTCTATACTGATGTTTTAATGAGGTTACTATTCATTTGGCGGACCCTGCATTAGCGAAATCGTGGCAGCGGCGGATCATCGACCGGGACCCGGTGATCCGGGACGGCAGGCAGGCGGGAACCGGGGCGGCCACCAAAAGAGGTGGCAAATCAAAGGAAACGTTTCATAGTATCGGTGCGCTCGGGCAGTATAACAGCGCAGAGGTATTTGCAATTTTAGATGCTCGAGATCGATATGCAGCAGCAGTATTGCAAATCATTGTCTAAGCCGCGGTTACCAAGAAGAACCACCGAGGCCCAAGTTTCAAAATCTCGGAATCGGAAGAGCTGCTCAGAAAAAGGTCTCATGCTTTGCTGGAATTTTCCACAGTACAGTGCAGCTGATGACATGCCTGCCAAATCTCGGGGATATGCAGGGACCCGATAATTCTCCGCCGTGGTATGTAATCCGATGCATTAGCCACTCCATCAGCCACCCGCTGCGTGGCAGAATCTCGGGGAAGCATGTCTGTGGCGCAGCCGCCCACAACTTTAAGGCTTGGCAAGCAAGGGAGGGGCTCATTCGATGGGGCTTGTCCTAAAGAGGAAATTAAAAGGGGGGCTAAGGCAGAGGCCGCCGTGACGTATTACCAAGCAGCTGCCGAAGGTGCCCGAAGCTCCGACGGGGAAGGCGCGCAGGAGTAGCAAGCAGGGCGGTAGGAACACCCCAGAATGCACCTGCTGCATGGCAGCGTGTGGCATTTCCTAGCCTGGAAAGAGCCGTCTGAGCGTACCTATAGGCCAGAATATTCCTCTGTACCGATTTACCCCATAGCTGATAGTAACTGAATAATCCAGTGCTGGCATGGGGGTTTCTCATTCTTATTTTTAGGAGAGAGCCACCTTTTCTTTTAATAATTCAAATCTCCCTTTTTTCTGCGATTTTTACGCGTAAATACGGAGTGCTGATAGCGGGTGTACGTATGCCACCCCTTCAGGGCAAAGTATATAAATGGGAGGCGTTTGCATCCAATAGCTTGGGCCATCAGCTGTTTTACATTTGTCATCACCAAAAAGTCGCCGTACTCTTTAACACCCCCCCTCCCTCTCAGGCATTCCATCTATTACATATCATACATCCATACCTTATATATCTGTACCTTACTCAGTAGCTGTATAGATATATATATCTATTTTGCCATATATATTTGGCGATCTGACCTGACGTCACTTACTTGACTTTACTTATTCAGACCTCGATTTAACCCAGCTTTATTTAAAGACAAGGATCTAGTCTTTACCAACCAACAACAACACACTCAATACCAATATGACTGATGTCGCAACTCGTCCCAACAACCCTCTGCGGAACGACGAAGACGCCATCAACGATGCTGTAACGAGACAGCAGCAGCCTCTGCCATCATCAGCATCAACAACAAACGTCGACAGCAGCGCTATTCGCCATGAAGAAGCGATCGAGATAGACGCCGCAGCGCCGTCAACAGCCTCAGCGGGCGAGTCGGACATGGACGACGATGACGACAATGTCGCCGACCCCGTTGAGACCGTGAGCATCACCATCTCGCATCGCGGCCAGAAGCTGCCCTTTGAGCTGGACGCCGACAACAACGTCATGGACCTATTCTGCGAGATCGAAGCCGTCCTCGAGATCCCGATCCAGAACATCAAAGTCATGGTGCCCAAGGGACCATTCATCAAGTATCCCTTCAAAGACCCCGAGTACTCGGTCAAGAACCTCGCCGGCAAGACAATCTCCGTCATGGGCTCAACCGCAACCGACGTCCAGGCCGTGCAGACCATGTGCCACAAGCTGCACAAGATCAAGGCCGCCCGCGAGGCCCAGCGATCCAAGGCCAAGTCAAAGACGACCCGGCGCCGCACAGCCGCATCTCCAGAAGATCTCAAATACACCTTTATGCAGGTTCGGCCGCTGGGCGGGCTGCCTAACCCGGACCGCAGTCTGAAGCTGCTGATGCGCCTCAAGGAAGATCCGGGCATCAAGGCAGCCATGAAGAAGCACAAGTTCACGGTGGCGCTGCTGACGGAGATGGAGCCGCTGGCACACACCGAGTCGACGCACGAGGGCACGACACGCATCCTGGGACTGAACCGCAATCAGGGCGAAGTGATTGAACTGCGTCTGAGGACGGATGCGCACGACGGATATCGTGACTACAAGACGATTCGGAAGACTCTGTGCCACGAACTCACGCACAACGTCCATGGACCCCATGACAGACAGTTTTGGGATCTTTGCCACCAGATTGAGCGCGAGGTCGACGCAGCCGACTGGAAGACAAGCGGCCGGACAATCGGCGAGTCATCGCGCTACCACATCTCAGGCCAGGATGAAGAGGAAGACGTTCATGAAGACGATGGCGGCTGGACAGGCGGCGAGTTTGTGCTGGGCGGCAGCAACAGCAAGATGAGCAGCGCGGGCCTCAGCCGACGAGAGATTCTGGCGCAGGCGGCGCTGGAGAGGCAGCGAAAGGAGGCGGAGGAGGAGGCGACGGCGGTGGAAGCGGTGGAAAAGGGATGGCGGCCGTGCCAGAGACCACAGCCACCGAACAATGATCGTAACTTGTGAAAAGGAGCGTGAGAGACAAACAAAGGCATTTGCATCAGTTGGCGTTACTTAATGGCAGGAGCATAAGGCTTTCAATTTTTATTTGATTCTTGTTTGTTTGTTTGTTTGTTTGTTGTGGTAGCTCCATCATAGATGGAAGGGAACATGACGCAGTATCTGGGTTTTATTAGCATGTTAAGATGGATAAATCATTTGTGAGTGTACGAGGGGGACTTGAAGAGTGTGAGAGAGGATAAGACTCATCTCATATCAATTTACACAATAAATTCTACTTGAATCTTGACCTGATCATTGAATACTTTTTACTTGTTCTTATTCAATCTAATGATACAGAGAGTGCTAGTGATGACAATTTCCATCATTTGTATTATCTTCATCAGTAAGGCAGCGGATCAAATTCCAGCCCATCCACCGTCAACCTAAACGCATCATTCCGCGCATAACTCGCCGCCGTGTCCATGTCCAGTCTGCCACGGATGCAGTCGCGGAGATCAATGTCGGCGTAGAGCAGATTATCCGAGTCTTCCCACTGAGGGCCGGCAACGACGTCGCCAAAGGGCGAGATGACGACAGAGCCGCCGCGGGAGAGGTATGAAGCAGGTTTTTGCTGCTGTTGAGTTTGTTCCGAGCGTTCTTGTTCTTCCACTCTTGGAAGATGCTGCTGCTGCTGCTGCTGCTGCTGCTGCTCTTCTTGAGTAGTGTCGCCATTCTCCGCAGGGCACGACAGCACAATCTCATTGCCATCCTCATCAAAGACGCTCTTCCGTCGCCCGTGCCTCGCCCGGGAAGGACTCGGGTGCGAGCCGTTCCTCACGCCTTCCGCGCCGAAGCCGCGCCTCGACCCGCCGTCGTTCGGGACCACATCCCGGTCTCCGAGGGCGGCCATGGACGCCAGGCCGGCCTCACTTGGCAGGCTCATGTTGGCGTTGGCCTCGGTGGGCACGCACATGTTGCTGCTGACGACGAAGCACCGGCCCTCGATGCCGATGGTGCGCATGGCGCTGAGCCAGCCCTCGCGGCCGTCTGCCGTGGGCGCGAGGTAGAGGTTGATGTTCTGGTTGTAGAGCGACTGGCGCAGCAGGGGCATGTAGTTTTCCCAGCAGATTGCGGCGGCGAGGTTGACGCGCTGGCCGCGGATGGTGGTGGACACGGCGCGGAGGGTGGAGGGATGGCCTTCTGCCCACATGATGCGCTCGGTGCCGGTCTGGTTGATGGTTAGATTCGTAGATTTTGCAGACAAACAATTCAGCTTGTTGAGGGGAGACAAACCGGCTTCACTTTTCTTCTCTTGCCGATGATGCCCTCTCGTGGGCAGATATACGGCACAGAGCACCATAAGCTGCCACCTGCTTTCTCGATGCATCCCACCACGATAAAGACGCCCGTCTCGCGAGCAATTCTCTCCAGCTCTTCTCGCGTTCCATCGCCTCGTCCTTTACCACCCTCCTCATACCCAGGAAGTTGCCGACGCACCCATCTCAATCCGGCGCCCGCACTGCCTTCGCCGACGGTATCTCCCAGATCAACCGCCTTTTCAAAGTACTGAGCAAACGACTCCCGGCCTTCAGCAGAGCGACTTCCCACAACGGCGCCAAAGGTCGTGTTGCGCGGGTAGCCGCCGATAAAGGCTTCTGGCAGCAGGAGGATGTCGACGCCCCGGTCTGCGGCGCGACGGGCGATGCCTTCGAGGTGGGCGAGGGTGAGTTTAGTGGTGGCCTGAGTGTGGGGTGAGGCGGTTCCAACGCGGATAGTCATGATGGATATGACTGCGGAGTATAAGTGAATAGTCACTTGGGATATTCAACAGAGATTTGAGAGATGGCTTCAATGCAGACTTTTGGTATATACTACTTGCAGATAGAAAAAGCAAAAGACCTGCTTTTGCCGAAACACGAAAGAACAAAAGTGAGGAGATCCAAGAGGAGCTTGTCATCAATTGAAGCAGACCACTAATAAGGTTTTGCGTCATCTACACTAACTCGAGCTGAATAGAGCTGCTGCCCCTCATCCCCTCTTCACTTATTTCCACATTGGTTGCAAGTGTCCGTTGGAGAAGGGCGCGGCTCTATTATACGGTATGACTAGCAGTGCCTTGTTTGGGAAATGTGGCCCGGGTAAGCGGGGAGTTTAAAGAATATAGAAGTTTGGTTTGACAATTAGTAAATTGCAGTGAATTGATTTAATGTTGAAGCTGTTGTCCCATGGGTTAATAGAGAGTTTACTCCTACTCTTGAGTAAAAGAAACAGTCTTTCATTCGCTGCTAGTTCAACGTTTTGCATAGGCTACTGTCATGACATTGCGCCGCTAGTTGTGGAAAGCCAACACCAACATGATCCTACTGCCGCAAGTGTCCAACTCAAACTATGCCGCACATGCCGCACACTCCAACCCGCCGTAGCCGGTTCGTCTGTTCTATCAATTGCGGGAATATTTACTCAAAAGATATTTGCTCAATTTCTTTTACATATGATAATGGAGTATTACGTCGAAAGCCCTCTCGGGAATTCCCGCAACTAGACACACAAAAGGTGGGAATAAATGTAAAGGGAGGGAGAAGAATATCGACTCCCCAGATCGAATCTTTACATGCGTCACTATGGTCTAAAATCTTATCTTTTTTACATATCTGACATTTTCTTCTTAGCATATCTTCAAGACGGAGTCATGCTTACTCGTATAGGCGAGCTAGCTATAGAAGCAGCTGAAGTAGTTGTGTTCAACTCGAAATGATTGCTATCAACCATGGCACTAAGTGATAGACCGAGGTGCCGGATCTGCGGAAACGAGGAAGCTTGATATTCAATTTTCATCTAGCTTCTGACGTTACACTTTCATTCTCTCGCTCGTCTTTTCTATCCCAAGGCCTCATCTTAACATGTTTTTCAGCTGTGCATAAGCTTGATAAAGCAAAACCAAACTCCACCACCCAACTGGATCTGATCCGCTACACCTGCGCTAACAGCGCGGGTTACATCTTCCGTAGTATAGTGGTCAGTATGCAAGCTTGTCACGCTTGAGACCCGGGTTCAATTCCCGGCGGGAGAGACCGCCAGCAGTTCCAAACTGTGAATTCCTTTTTTGCTTCGTTTGCATTTGGTTGTATGTAGATGGCTTTGCTTATTGTGACTTTTTGGTTTGCGGCCTGAGCTGAGATCGAACGTGCCGTAAAGACATAAAGTAGATCTCACAAACAAAATTCCACATGTATATGCATTCATTACTGCCCATTCGTATCATTACATCGTGATATGACATTTTATCGGAAATTCCCATCACCTTCTCCTCGTCCGACTCGCTACCGGCGCTGGCTCAAACGCATCGTCGTCCGAAATCTCGTCGTCACTAATCTCAACTGCCTTATCCTGCGTCGCTCCCTGTGAAAAACTGAGCTTTGTCTGCCGTTTCTTGGCCGCCGTGGCACCTCTAGTTTTCTTTGCTGCCGCAGGTTTGCTAGCAGCGGCTGTGCTCTTCGCCTTTTGTCCGCGCCTGGTTGCCCGCGCAGCTGGTTTAGGTGATGGGGGAGCCTCTGCTTCATCCGAGTCCATCACCACATCTTCCTCTGGCGGTTCTTCTTCCTCGCTGTCCTCAAAGGGCTTCCGGCCACGCCGAGCGGGCGGCTTTTTAGCCGCAGCAGCCTTCTTAGCCGGCGTAGCCTTTGTCGCCCGTGCTCTCTTCGGCTTTGCTGCCGGTGGTTCCTCGTCATCTAAATCTAGCATTTCATCATCTTTTGGTTGTGGTTTTCGGGATGAGCCGCTAGCTTCCAGATTGGACGGCATGTCATCTTCGTACACCCAGGCACCAGGCTCGTCCTCCCAGCTACCATCGAAATCCGAGTCCCACCCGTCTGGCTTGGGTTTCAATACCCTCTGTCGTTCGCTTTGTGCCATCCTCCCCAAGCTCCCGGCAGTTGCCATCCGCTGCTCTACCCTCTGCTTGTAAGTCTCCATGGCGTTATTTAGGTCCTCATCATCAGATTCGAGGCCCAGCATTTGTCTGACCTGTCCGGACAAGTGTTCAGATACAAAAAGCTCCATAGCCTGTTTATCGTCCTTGGCAACGAACTGATTGACCGCTTCGCTAAAGGGGCCTTGTGGCAGGACTTTGAGCGATTGTACCGAGAGAAACTGATTGACGAGATTTTCTACCTTGATCATATCGGCTGAGTCGTCCTCGAGGGACTCGAGAGCCTCCGCAGTGTTTGCCTGCGTGTTTTTGCCTGGAAAATGTAAGCTGGAAGTAAAGCGCAAGATTAGTAGATAGAAGACTCACTGGGGGCCTTTTTCTTTCGGTAATAATACACCACATCATTCGTGTTGGCCACTCTGCCGATAAATCGGTTGGAGAGCCGCTGTGGATTCTCGCAGTCGAATTGACCACCTTCTGGTGCGGTATTCTCAACTTTTAAGCGGATAAGGGGAAGAGGCCGATCTTCCAAGGCCTCTTCATCTGTCTGAATGGCTTCCCAATCTGCGTTTGCCTCCTCAATCATCTCCTCAATCACCTCCATTAGCCGTTTCGTGATGTCAGTTCGATTGTCCTTTTTCGTTTCCAACCCTCGGAAGCGCTTGTCCTGGGAAAGAATGATTTCTCTTGTAATAAATGGACGGACCGTTCTGAGCGGGAACTTGTCAACTTTAAAGGTCTTGTTATTTACACTAAGCACCGCGACATGCTTTTGGACAGCCTCTCCCGGCACCAATGAAGTAGCTACCGACGATCCGGGCTGCATCACATGGAAGCCAGTCTCTGGATTCTTGGTAGGATCGATCAGACACTCGTGCTCATGTCCCCAGACAATCAAGTCTAGCCAATCTGGAAGTACATTTTCTGGTAGATGTGACGTCGCTGTATGGGCATGGTGGTTCTGATGGACAGCGAGCAGATTGAACCACTCGCCAGTCTGCATACCGGGGCGAAACCACTTGACCTTGTGGTCTCGGAATGTTCTAAACATGCGCTCATCACGGACATTGCTTAGCCCATATAGCGCAAGCTTCGTCTCGCCTTTTTGCAGCAGAATCGGCTTTGCCTGGATATTATCCGCCTCGGCTACCCTCCCATAGTAGTTTAGCAGGCCTGCTGCCTGTAGCAGATCTAATGAACAGTAATTTCCTTCGCCAGACGGATCATCGTGATTACCATGGATAGAGAAGACTGGGATCGAGATGTTGATGTCAGGATCTTCGTAGTTGACGTGGGGGAAGGCTCCCTCAAAGACATCGGCGGCGTCAGAGAGGAACTCGAGCGGGCACGGCTTCATCCCGAGGCAGTTCTTGCGGAGCGTGCGCATGACTTGATAGAGGGACTTTCGAGAGGGCTTGTTGTCGTGAAATAAGTCGCCGGCAAGCAGCACCATGTCGACCTGCAAAGCGTGAGCTTGGAGCCAGATAAACGAGCAGGATGCCTGGAAGATGCCGGCTCAACGTACGTCCTCTGTGCGGGCCAGAGTCATAATCTCGTCAAATGTCCGCCAGCTGTCGTCCTTGCGGATCGCATCTCGCTCCTCGTATCCCACATGATTGTCCGTCGCAATCAGGATGCGGATCGTGTCTGCCTCTGAGCAAATGTTAGCGGGGCAGTCTGCGACCAGCCATTTGCGGCGCCTCGAGCTTACCAGCAAACTCGGGCATGATGCCAAACGAATGTCTTCTGTTCAACGGCTGAAAACAATCAGCACTCCATTGACTCTGAGGCTGCTAAAAGACAAGAAGCAGAGGCGGAATTCGAATCTCGCAAAGTGTGCACAAAAGAACATTAAGCTGGGTGGGCGGTTCACGGTGGGAGACGCGATGCTTCTAGGCATTAACGCGCCATGATGCGAGGTCACGTGCTGCCAACAATCGAAGGAGCTCCAAATTCTCTCTTCAAGGCAGAAAAATATAAATAGATGCTTTGCAAATTGGAACTAGCTGCTACTAGTAGATCTAAGCTTTTTTTCTTTGGATTTTGAATCTTGGTTGCTTTCGAAATGCTGCATCTAACTTTACTGGCTTAATGCGTTCTCTGTCTTAGCCGACTTACACATATGATTGGGACCGACTCTATCAACATTGACCTAGTATTTGCCATGATACTATTTCCATTCATGCATTCTTGGTTAATCAAGCTGAATATAACTCAGATACGAATGTATATATATGTTCAAAACAATGCTCGCTTGTGCATAGGACCAAACCATTCTAGTTGTGATACGCAATCGCATCGTCCCCAATCTCCGCAAAGACAGCATCGACAGCATCAACAACCTCCTGCGGAAGTGGCCCCTGCTCAAAAATCTCCAAGTTCTCGTTCAGCTGCTTGATGCTCGAGGCACCAATGATGATGGCATCGCCACGCTCGGCGGAAAGAGCGCTGTGGTAGGCAGTCCATCGAAGAGACGCCGCATGTCCAGAGATGCCATGATTTGCGGCGACTTCTCGCACGCGATCGGCGGCAGCATCGATGCTCGGCTTGACATATCTCGAAGAATAAAAGTTGCCAATGTAATGCTGAGTAATGATTAGCATATTGACTCCCCCTGTATAGGAGCTGGGACTTACAGAGGTGTCGTAGCGACCTCCAGCTTGGGCGTTCTTGTGGTTGCCATTGAAGAATCCCGCAGCGCCAGGACTGTCATGAAAAAAGTCAGTCATGAATCTTTCCAATCGCAGCTGTATTGAAACTCACCTCCAAGCGTAAAAGGCAATGTTGTGTTTCTGCAACACTGGGAGGAGCTCTTTTTCTCCACTTCTAACGATAGGGTTGTACTGTCCTTGGTAGACAGTTGGCTTTACAAATCCCTTTTCTTCGCTAATCTTGATGAACTGCTCAACCTCGGCAGCTGTGTAGTTGGATAGTCCAAATCGCTTAAACTTGCCCTCCCGATAAGCCTTGTCCATGGCCTCCGCGGTCTCTTCAAAAGGCACGCTCCGGTTAGGTTGATGTAGATACATAATGTCAACTTGAGGAACTCTCAATGCCTCCAAGGAACCATCAACGCTGTCTGCAATCTTGTCCTTCGAATGAGCTCCCTCGGGGCGTGAGACAACCTTGGTGCCGATAACGAACTTATCCCCGACATTAACTGCACCGAGACGGGGCTCACAGGACAGTGGAGCGTGTGGTGAATAGCCTCTGGCGGTATCTATCTGGCGGTAGCCGCTCTTGTAGAAGACATCGAGAAACTCTTGAACTTCTGCTGGTGAGTCAAACTTGGCCATTGGGTCTCTGGACATGTCTCCAACCTATTGTCGATGACCGTTAAATGGCATGATCTTGGATGTCAAGGCCGTGATAGCTGACTCACATTTCCTGTTCCCAGGACAATCTCAATTGGTGATTTAGGCATATTGGCAGTATATTCAGTTCAAAATAGCTTTTGATGGTATAAGACAGATTTTTTGAACTTCTTGTCGCTAACCAAAGGTCTTATCCTCTCTTCTGTGCTGGATGGCGCCAGCCAACACTTATATACTTATCCATACCGGAAGGTTCCTCGGTATACATAACAATTTATGGGCCGAGTTGCCGACTATTCATTGGATGTTGCTCAGTGTCGCCATCTGAAAGGGCCAACCCGATACGCGTAGCTGACAAATGCGCTAGCAACTCAGAGCCAATCGTGTTAGTTAAAACGACTCAAGCATAGAAGATTGCAGTTGCCTAAAAGGAATGCTAGAGCGAAAATACCTTGGTAAATATGTAAAGACCATTATATAATCCGATTTTTATATAGTACAGAACCAGGCCGATTGAGTACCGAATAGTAATCACAGTCTGGCGGAGACAGCTCGGCCACGAATTTATAAGCAAAAGGGTCCTGCTCAACCTCTAGGATGGTTCACTAAACTGGTACGAGCTGAATTAGCTAATGCCTTCTGGATTGAGGGGCGCCCTACTTGTGACTTATATTTCGCCCTATAGATGACTTGGAATTTGAGTTCGCCCTATTTCTCGAGCGACCTCAGCTCTTTGACTATATTGTGTTTCCGATTGCCTATTTTCCACCGAACGGGTGGCGTGAGATCGATCTAAATCGACGATCAAATTACCTACATGCTCATCACATGGAGTATCCACAGCGACATGGTCCAGGCGGCTGAATCTATTAAAGTCAGCAATTACGACTAAAGGAAAATCGTCTGCAGATTCATTTACCATATCTGTATGTTTGCATGGGATGGCACCAGTAAGACAGCAACGTTACGGTGCACTGGCTACGTGCCTGATGCGACCATAATGTCTCTTTCTACAATAGAACACAGCTGAAGGATCAAGTATGCTTTAATCTGGCTGCCCTTTTTGGCCAGCATATATATATGCACTATATATTTTGGATGGCATAGTCAATCCTGATGACTTTCCTGGTCGCTGCCCTAAGCCAGCACCTCATCGCCTCAGCACCCCAATCTCAAGCAAGCATACCGTGCTACTATGTGCTGATGACGATGACCCAATTGGGCGACTTGCATCTGGTCTGCAGCGAGCTATTTCGATATAGGATTGTGAAGAACGCAGTAGATCGTTCAACGTAAGCTTTTAGCTATTGGCCTCAGCTGTGGTCTCGCCTAAGGCGTCATGAAGGTAGTATTTTAGGCTATTGATGTGCGATGCGACACCTCGTGTTCTGTTCACATGATAATTTTCCCCAAGGTGGCGAGTGAAACGTGGTGTAGGAAATAGAAAGGTGTCACGATACTCACGAAAGAGATTCCTTCACGATGAGATTGAAGATCTATTATATGCACTTGAGCGCAGTATATGGACACTGATTAGAGCAGGTGTTGCGAGGACATTGCCCTCCAGTTGTTTCAGGTAATCCTGCCGCATTTGAGGTATGACATGTGGTCAGGTATCTTCTAAAAGGAGTCTTAATGAATTATGCAATACACTGAACAGTATATTTTCGGCATAGAGGCTTACTGTAACGCCACAATACCAAAACAAGACAATATTTAATCTTCGCGCACAGCAATGGTGTTACTCAAGGATTTGTAACGTTGTATTTTCTATGAGCTTGGCATAATGGTATTCTCGGAGTATTAGAGCATAAAAGATCTGCGCCTTTTATGATTGAGTGATTGCAACTGAGCAGCTGGGTTGTCTTTAAACTTGATAAAGTTGCCTTTTGATCATCAGCAAGCATGTATGACGATAAAGCACCTGCTCGGTCGGCAGAAATCGGTATGTCAGTGATCACCCCACAAACACATCTTCCGGATGGAATTGCACTTTTATCTCCGGACAAGATTGATCATCGCTCGGACGAAGAGATTGCAGCATGGCTTCAAAAGCGCCACCCCGTTACCTCTGACAAGAATATCTGGACATTCTGGCACTCTGGCTTTGCTCAAATGCGGCCATGGGTACAGCGAAATGTTATTAATTGGGTCAAAAGGCTGGGTCCCGATTGGACTGTCCATGTAGTGGATCGCGTTGATGGCTCGGAGACAAGCATCTTCAATTACATTGATACTTCTCTCTTTCCGCAGACTTTTATTGATGGGACTATGGATGGTCACAAGGCGCATCAGGGCGACTTGGTACGCTTACCTCTGCTATGGAAGTATGGGGGCCTATGGATGGATGCAGGCCTGATACTGCTGCGACACGTCGATGATATTTGCTGGAAGAGAATTGAGGATCCCGAATCTCCTTATGAACTGAGTGCGGTGGCTTTGATGCACTTGCCGGATACTTACACTCCACTCAACGGCTTTCTCGCCACCAAACGCAACAATCCCTTCATCAAACGATGGCACGATATCTATGTTGCGCTTTGGGATGGAGTCACCAACGCAGCCGGGTTCCATAAACATCCGCTGTTGTGCCATTTGCCTGTGTTTTGCCCTCCCAAGGATGCGGCCAATATGACACCCGTGGAGGTGAATTATGAAGCCTTTACCGACTATGTGGCCCATTACATGTGCTGTGAGCGACTGAGAAAGCTCAGCGACCCAAATGATGGCTTTAACGGCGCAGAGTGGTATAACAAACACATGCTCTTACTCAACGCCCGAGAAGAAATGTTTTACGCTCAAGAAATATCTCATTGGGATGCACAACGCCAGTTCGATCTCTTGTCGATGCCCCGGTCTGGGGACGATGTTGTTGTTGATAAGGAATGGCAGGAGGCTGAGGATTTTGTAACATCAGTGCTGGCAAACACCTCCATGGTGAAGCTGCCTCACGGGCCGGGGAGCGGCGGATTGGTGTTGAAGATGCTAGCTGATATTTGGGATGACGAGGAGAATCACAATAAAGACAACGAAGAGGGAACGTTTGCTGCTTATTTGAGATATGGTTCTACGCATTTTGATCAGACGCGGGAGGTTAAGAAGCTTGATTGGCAGAATCCGGAAGAAGAAGTTTATACTGTCGGCTATCTGGAGCCTATAAAATGTTAATTAGCTACGATATTTTAAATTGTCCTAAATATGGCTTTATTAGGCTAAATCTCACAAGTCATAGTGCTGTTTACTATCAATTCAAGAATAGCCTGTCTGACATGAGCTGGCGCTTGATCAACAACATCTTCACATTCGTCATGGCCTATTTAATCTCAAATCTCTTTCAGCGTTTTCATCATCGAAACGGGCCTCAGAGATATAGTATTATTAGCCAAATGATTTAATTGCGCTTCTGACACATGTAGCTGCATGTGAACTCAATGCGGATTGAATGTTCAAGTTATAGTTGCAGACAACCTTACACTTATTCCGCCATGGGAGCCCTAAACGACGTCGGCTTTTTGGTTAGAAGCTAGACTACATCATCATTCCATGGTCTAGCAGGAAGTTTCGAAGGAAAATAACTCTCCAAAGCGGTGTGAAATAATCTCCTAGCAATAGGTAATTGTCCTAGCCAAGTTCGCTCTTGTATTTAGGATATCCAGTCCTATCACATAATCGGAAAAAGCCGATCTTGATAGGCTAGTGTGGTCTTTTAGGCAAGATCTGCTACTTATATGTCCCCAGCTAGCAGCCTGAATCGTATCTATGAGGCAGATTGAGCATTAAATTTGCATTCTACGTAAAACCTTTCAAGAAATGAGTATAATTCTGCTAGAATTTTGTAAATTCGATGGAGGTAAGAGGAAAGACGCCCTCGAAACAGTTTTTCGGCTGTGGAGTGCCGTTTGGACCCGCCTTCGCCGCGGCTCATGATGAATAAGACGCATGTAAGACATTGAGCAATTTGGGTATGCGGGGTTATAAAAGAGAGGAGACCAGCGACATATATCTGTTGCCTTTATCTCTCAGCTCTAGCAGTAAAGACTTATCAGGAAAAAATGCCCTACTCACTGAAAGGAAGAAACGTTCTAGTCACCGCTGGCTCTAGGTATGGTCCGATGATTCTGCTGCCTCACTCTGAAAGAGAGCTCCACACTAACCACCGCGATAGAGGTCTTGGGGCCATCATCTGTAAGAAGTTCGCCGAAGAGGGGGCTAATGTCGCAATCAATTATTTCTCCAATTCAGCAGCAGCTGAAGAATTGGCCAACACTTTGACCAAGGAATATTCTACCAAGATATTCATCGTCCAAGGGGTAAGTATTTCCGGTACGAATGCGCTTTGTACTACTCAAGTCTGTGGCTAATGCTAATACTCTAAATATAGGATGCCGAAAAACGAGAAGACAATGTTCACATCGTTCAAGAAACAGTAAAGAATCTTGGCGGACTCGATGTGATTGTTGCAAATGCCGGATGGACAAAGCTGAGCAAATTTGGCGATCTCCATGCCTTGAATGATGATGAGTGGAACAAGGTATGGGTGTAATAAAGGAGAATGCTGGAATCAACAGTGGCTGACATCTGATATAGTGCTGGGCAGTCAATGTCATGTCTCATCTGCAACTCATGCAAGAAGCCGCGCCAATCTTTAATGCGAATTCCGAAGGAGGTGTCTATCTGATTACTTCTTCCATCTCAGTAAGTAAAGCCATCATGTGCATTCTGGGTGAGTACGAGCAAGGGTTGAAACAAGAGAGTAACATTTTCAGGGAATAAGCAACCGCGGTAGTAGCATGGCCTACTCTGTTACGAAGGCTGCTGGACTGCAGCTCATGAAGAACCTCGCATTAACACAAGGGCCCAAGATTCGAGTGAATGCCATTCTCCCTGGCCTTATGCTTACTGAATGGGTTTGTTACCTCATTTTCTCTTACCTCTCCTGTTGATTTTTTTGTTTGAAATGATAAGTATTTTTAAACATCGCTCACCTGTTCGATGATAGGGCCAGCGTTTTGGGCCAGAAATGATTGAAAAGATCAAAAGTGCATCTACGCTGAAGCGCGAGGTATGTGAAATAGCCCCTTCTCTCGCTCATTTCCCAGTAATTAACTGGTTTGACAGACTGATCTTGATGACACTGCCGACGTCTTCATTTCCGCGGCTAAGAATTCTTCCATGACTGGCCAAGAGATTGTTATTGGTAGGTCATACAATCACTCCGCTATAAGATTTTGCTAATACTGCGTTTAAAAGATTCGGGCCTCACTATGGGAACGTATTGAACCAGGTAGAAAACAGGTTCCCATTCAGTGTCAATGCCCGGCACACCTATTTTATTCGAAATGGCCATTCACCAGTGGCAAAGACTTGTGTTGCAGCCGTATAAGAGAAACTTCTACGCCAACTAACAAATCTGTCTCGATCAGCCTGCGATCATGAAGCAATTCAGCTTCAGAGTTTTCAAGCATCACAACAATTGGGCGAATGGTCTAGTGGTATGATTTTCCCTTAGCATCTTTCTCCGTCTCAGAAATACTTGAGAGGGACCCGCTTGGGAGAGGTCCGGGGTTCAATTCCCCGTTTGTCCACTTTTTGCCTGTTTTAACCTCCCGACCTTGGATTTCCTTTCTCAAATTTTGTTTCTGTGTATATTTTGAGCTTCCGGGAATAGTGAAGCCGATATTTTGCAGCTCAATTGCAGCTCAATTGGTACGGCTTCATTCTTTCGTCCTTCTTTATAAACACAATCTGAATGTGACGCTCACGGTCCGTTCCCTTCCACACTTTTGACAACTCATTTGAGCTCTCAATCAAGCGGATTTAAGATAAATTATATGAGGGATATGTGACACCCGTGATATCATCTACTTGGCGAGACCGCGTTGACTCAAAGTTTTGCTGCTGTATTCTTAGGGACTATCCGAATGGCACTACGCTGAAATGTCTCTTAGCACAGCATGTGGGCTAGATGCATGTATCGGGTGAGGCGTATATTGTTAATAGCACTGAGCTTCAAGAGGCCATTAAATGCATGTTTCACCGGCATCGTGAAAGCTGCTAAATGCTACGTCTATCTCGCAGATGTCACGAACAACAAGTTCTGTACCCAGGCCTAGGAATCGAGGTTTTGGAAGAATAGATAGTTCACGCGTGGATGGACCCTTCAGGAATTTGATGCTCCAGCTTTGATTGACTTCGTTTCTGAACAGTGCGCGCACCAAAGAAACAAGCGCTCGCTGGAACAACATATCCATAATGAATGGGAGTTCCCGTCGAAGCTTTTTGGGCGGCCCGTTATGTGGCTTTAGTGTTCCAGAGTGAGTTGCTTGAATGGTACATCGAGAGACAACACGCAAGAAGACAAGGCGTACTCATTGCCTGGAATTCTCGACGTTCAAATGTCGCTTATATGGCGAAAGGAGGGATACGGCGTTCAGACGGCTGCTGGAGGAGGTCAATAAAGCTGCAAAGGACGAGCTAGTGATACCAATGGCCAAAGACGCCGCATTCAAATCCCAGGCCGAAGAATACAATGCGCAATGACATGTTGACCCCCGCATCGACTTGTGAACCCTGATAGAATTGTGGATTGATGATGCTGAAAGTGGCTGCATCTTCTAGCTCAATGGCATGGCAGGTACTGGGAAGTCAACTATTTCGTGCACAATAGCCTCAGGTTTCAAGGAACAAGGGTTCTGTTTCTTCTTTAAGAGAGGAGAGCGTGACCCAGCTGATGCGGCCTTATCCTTCACGACAATTGCTGACCAGCTTGTTTCGAAGAAGCCCCGGTTGTTGCCATTCGTTCGGGAAAATGTTGACCTCAGTCCCAGGATTGCCATAGGCTCTCAAGGAGTGGTTCGAGAAGCTCATCTGGCAGCCGCTTTCTCAAATCCTTTCCCAAATCCACCGTCCTGCCGAGAGTCACCAGACAGTTGTCATCGTCATTGATGCGTGCATCATTTGAAACAAAGTGGAAGCTGAGTCGCGGATGGAGGCTAATGCCACCTCTTGCTAAGCTCATCTTCTTCACTGATTTGAAGCATACCGCTTGCTGGAGGCAAGTTATTACAATGCATACGTGACTCTTATCGCACTATATCTGCTAATGTTATTAGCTAAAACTGCGAAAGATATTTTAAATTAAGCCAGCTGAATGATCAACAGGAGTTACTGCTAGAGTTGTCGCGTACATAAAACAAAAACTGTACCTCATGTTTATTTACTCATTGTATTTGAAGTTAAGAATGTATTGCTATATGCTATTTGACTAATCTTCGTCTTCTTCATCAAGCAGCGAAGTCCATGGAAGACGAATACGAGGCGGTCTAGATGCACCACTCACTTTCTGAACGGCGCTACTAGATCCATGATCCATTTCTTCCAAAAGCGATTTGGCCTGCAATATAATAATACATAACAAAATATTGTCCTGAAGTGATACCGGAATGTCGACCTCTGGTACGGTCCGCTTCGTAGACTGTTTGGTATCTTCCTCAGAAGACTTGGACTCTGTGACATTCTCATTCGTATTAACATCATTTGTTGTAGTCTTTGCAGGCACCACAGAACTCGACTGGGAAATTGTATCCTTGACAAAGTAGCTGCTCGCAGCGTCTTTAATCTCACTGACTTCTTCGACGCCACCCCTGGCAAGTAGAAGAAGCGAAGTGATGAAGAGTTCTTTGAGATATGCGAAACTGTATTCTTCTGTCAATTGTGCAATAACAGTGCACATTTCGTCCGGAAAATCCACGGTATCAGATTCGCTGAACTTTTGGCGCCAATAACGACAATACGCGATGCGCTCATCTTCATTTGGAAGCTTGAAATGATACTTGCGGTCAAACCGGCTAGGTCGCTTTGTCACAGCTGGATCTAGTTGTTCAATATGATTTGTAGAGCCGATCATGAGAATGCCGTCATTAGACTCAAGGCCATCGACCTCGTTGAGAAAATAACTGCGGGTACTGTCACCAACAAGGCTGTCAAGATCTTCGAAAATAAGGAGGCACGGAGCCATTCGGCGGGCCTTCCGAAATATCTGCTTAATTGACCATTTCGGCCCGGAGCAGGCGTCCAGTGATTTCACATAGAGAGATTGGACAGGATGCGGGCGCTTAGCAAGTGCGTTGATTATCGCTTTAATGGATATTGTCTTGCCGTTTCCAGGCACGCCGTGAAAGATCAAGCCACGCTTCCAAGGAATTTTTAGTTTTCCATACATATCTCGGCTGTTGAAGAATCCTTCAATGTCTTGAACAAGCTTGTCTTTCATCGCTGGATTGAGAATCACATCGTCCCACGAAGAGCCTTGAACGCTCTTCCAAAGCCCCTTGCTCTTAATCCACTCTGAGTTATCGTATACCCAGATTTCTTCATGGAGCTCAGTTGTCCATGAGCCTGAAGCAAGCAGTAGCGCATCAGTGAACTCATGGTGGCCATGATGCACAAACTGAGGCAAGTTGGAAGCTAGGACAAAGAGGAAGTGGATATTTTGGTGAAACTGGTTAACGTAGGCCAACTGATATACGATGAAATCTTTGCCTTGCCACTCGTATTTCCAACGGGCAAAATTCACAACGTCTTCAAGTTTTCCGGATGTTTCGTCCATCCTCGATGAAGGCAAACGATAGACACGAGTCGCGTCAAGGTCTTCTTCAAACTGGCGGATGGACGTGGCATGCCCAGCTCGGGCGTATCCCAATAAGTCGCACTTAGACGGAACGGTGCGTGTAATGTGGTATTCTGGATATGCTCGACGAAGAAACTCATGAGTGGTAGATTCAGTATCGATACGACCCACGGAATTATGGGCATTCCAAGCCGCCAGGGATTCTCGGTGATTTGTGGATTCGTCCGCCATTATGTCGGAACAGTCAAATAGAAAAGACTCCCTTTGTTTTTTTTATAGCGAAGTAGTAGGTTAAGAATTGTGAATGACCTTCCATATTGTGTGCTGGATGTACGGGTTCTTATACCCGTTGTAAGATAGAGGCATGCGGCGTTTTCCGTTCTTGGTTGGGCAGTGTTTTATGCTCTTTATTGGTCAAAGATCTGTCTACCCCGCAGCTGCTGCCTAGTTATCCTAACCTTTAGCTATTGAAGTATTATTGGTTAAAAGTATTTTGAACAAGACGCTGTCATGTCACCCAATGCGTTGAAGATGGGCGGTGCGATTCTGGGCATCTAGTCCTATTCCAAGAGCGTAGTTACAGATACATACCTATTACACTACCAATGTCCTGTTGAACCACTAGCAGCACTCCCATCTCCTTAACCTTTAGAATCACAGAAGACCTGAGTTACGACAAATGATTTTTTTCTTTTCTTCCTTTATTGATCTGCAGCTACTACTTTCACCAAACTTCCGACATTGTCATACACCTACATACTATATAACGATCTCTTTATTCGCCGCAAAGGACAACGCCATCAAGGTAATAACAAACACCATCATTAACTTTACACTAGACATATCATTTATGAGAATTTCAGACAGTACGGGTGATATGCTTAGCATTAGACTTACGTTGTATCCATTGTTGCAGCCATAAACCTTTCCATTTGACAATCTGCAAGTATTCGCATTAGGGTCGCAAAACTGAAATGAAACGAAGAAAAACAACGTCATTAGCACAATATCGACAACTTTTAGCCTACACCATAGATAGGAAGACATGATAACAGGTAAACTTTCCACTCACTCCTGAAGATGTCTGTCGTTTGACTAAATCGTTGGCGGGATTACTGGAGGGTGCTCCATTACTTGGAGCAACTACCAGCATGAAAAGCCAAATTTTTTTGACAAAAAGCATTTTGGATGGTCAAACGATCTCTCGAGTAATTGGGAAAGAGAGGCTTGGTGAGTAAGTTATTGAAAGATTTGGCGTTCAGTTTATGTATCATACGGTGGGCTATATAGGTATACTTATCCATTTATATACTACAAGCACAAAACAAACAAACGCAATTACAAGAACACGGGTCCTACTGCTCTAGGAAAATATTCATAACCCACTCTACATAAAGATAAAGAGTACTCAAATACATGCAGTTGCCTTCTTGGGTATAACATTTTGTAATTTTCTTCTGTCAGCTGCAAGTAAGAGATTCACTGTCAGCCATATGCTTTTCTTACTCAAGACGCTGATCATTGCAATAGTTCGCTGGATATCCCAATATAGGATCATACTATTTCTTTCGTATCGACATGAAGGAAGGCGACTCAAGCCCGAAGGAAGAACTTTGAAGGAAGATGAACTGAAGTTTGAAGGGAAGGATTCAAGTATGATGGAAGGCGATTCAATTTTGAAGGGAGAGGATTGCGATCTGCGGATTTGTAGGATTTAATTACGTTACCTTTTGATCTTGGTCATTTTCGGCTTTGCATGCCCGCTAGTTTATTTATAGGGCGCGCAAGTGTTAGGTGGGTGTACAGCCCACTTCAGCATATGGCTATTACTTTCATGGTACTAGAGTATAACGACCTCTATTGTATTGTGCAAATGTATTACAAAAAGAATATTAGAAAATATTGAAAATAAAATGGATATATTGAACTGAAAATAGTAAAGTATATCCTTAGTTTCAATTGCACTAGGCCTTAAAAACAACTGTTAACATGCTCATTCATTATCGCGGTTATTTAAAGAAGACTTTTCACACGCCGTATCCCCAATCTTTCAGCGTTATACGTTAACTAAATACCTCTTGTATTCTCCATTAGTAACTTCGAAATAATTTTACTCTTTACTTTACAACAAACTTGTTCTTCTTCGAATATCTGGACAAAATGAGAGCTTTCGCCTTTGCGTCCTTGGCTTTTCTCTTCACCGTAGTCACGGCGAATCAGGGAACTTGTGAAAACCAGTTCGTGGCTGCTCTTACTCTTTTTCGCTTATGATTCTAATCAACACATAAAAAACAGAGCCGACCCAGATAGTGGCATTGGAAACTACTGCTATTGCAATGGAGATGGTAGAATTACGTCTCACTGTGGAATTATCAAAATTGGCTAACTTGGTGCCTTTAGGGAAATGCTATTTTGACAGTCCTTCCACTGGCTGCAACCCTCCTGACTCGATTTCCATTCCCTGTCCTTAGTGGTGTTGATGACGGAGTAAATAGACCAACAAACGAGATAGACTGTTTGGAGGGAATAGTGCGCTGAGCATAGATAGCGTCAATAATTGACTTGAGAATATGCAAAAGTTCACGGAAATTCCAGGCAGTTAAAACACGATTATGTGAAAGCTAGAAGCATTATTCCGCTAGCCCTGTTGTTGCCGCAACACTCGTTTTTTCGTGTCGTATCGATGGTTAGACTAAATCGAGTTGATACAGGGCATCGTGGTCACTACATGTAGCTAGCTCCCTCTATATTGTAGCCAGTTTGCAGAGGAGTGCCGCACCTAAAGTTTGCGATGCTATTATGCGCCAACATTAGCTCATTATTGGTATCTAGTGATGGTACATGATGAGATAGATTATTCGTGATATTGTATTATGGTGAGCTAAGCTGAGTGGAAACAGTGAGAACTATAGTGTCGTGCATTAAAGCACATCGCGAGTTCAATTTGCGTCTTCTGAAATCAAAATGCTAGGTCATGACTATTATTACTACTTTTGTAACTCTACCTAGATATTAATGAATCTCCCATCAATATTCCTTTTATAGTTGTACTTAATGGCTCACATGAGATGGAAGAACGTCAATCGACTTAAAAATCGGTAAAGCAATGTACATATTCGGACATCTTTCGCTGCTCAAGACGTATCTAGCTCTAAAGACTCACTACTGCCACTGCTAAAATGCCGAGGCGCTTTGGTAGTAGTCTGTCATGGAAACTAACATTAATGACACCCGTTTCATCAACTCTGATCCTCAAACTTATTAGATATTCATAAAAACGTTCTTTAATCTCGCAAAGTCCGGACTACCAAGACCTGTCACAGCGTCCCAACCTTCAGTAGCCCTAAAAGCAGGATCGGCGCCACACCCCAGATTCGCGCCCGTTGTAATATCGTTCAGCGCCTCAGGGTGAGCATACAAAACTGGATTCACGAAACCCACTGTAGGCTTACCCGCGTTCAGTCTCTCGTTGTTGATGAGGGCTATGATAGAGGCAAAAACGGGAGCCGAAGCTGAGGTTCCGTAAACTGTCTCGAGCACGCCTTCGATATAGACTAGATATGTGGATGCGAGGGTAGAGACGTCTGGGAATCCCCGACCAATTCTTGTGGCATTGAAGAAGCCATTCTTTTGAAGGGAAGTTAGGTGTGCACCCTCGTGGCGCTGATCGAAGTACGTGGAAATTGCCTTCTGTTGATAAGATGGTGCTGGAAATACGTTACTGAAACCTCCACCCGATGTGGAATGCACTCCTGGTAGAACGGCACTGAAAGCAGTCTCTGCAGTCGCCAGTCGTGAGTTTCTTTTCATGTCTGTAGTTCCGGTGATGGAATCATTTGCGCTTGCAGACAGAGTGACACGCTGAGTTCCGCCTACTGAAGTGATCCAAGGGCAGCTTGCAGGCCATTGGGGGCTGAAGTCACCAGTCGTGGCGTTAGAGACGCCCGTTTTTCTGTCAATACAGGTTCCAGGTGAATAGCCACTTGCTGTTCCGTAATCACCACTGCTCACGACAACGGTGACGCCCATCAGCCCCAGTTTGAGGAATTCGATGCACTGCCGTTCCAAATAGGCTGCGGGGAAGCTGTCTTCAGGGTTCGTATATGAGATTGACAACACTTTTGGTGGCGTGACATTGCCGCAATCAGTGTGGTTGTAACCTCCTGGCTTCGTATCAGGGTACTGGGGATCCAAGGACGAGTTTAGCGATCCGCAATAGTATCTGAAAGTGTGTTAGTGCATTTCTCTTTCTCCTTGACGGCCACTCGCCTGCAATGTATGATGGGGACACTAACTTATCGAAAGCCGCCAACATGTTATTGACGTCTCCTGAGACAAACTCATCACCAACTTGAACATCCAATACTGGCATGGGACTCGTTAAAGCTAGCGCATATTGGAAGTCCAAATCGGCTTCTAGGTTGAATGGGGTAGAATTGTAATTTGTCTGCAGATATCCACCGTCGATAGGATCAACGACAGGGCGCTGGCCAACCAAATCTGGCTGAAACAGGCCGAAAAACTTATCAAGATCTTCAGGAAGCCAGGTCATCCAAGCGATCTCGTAGATTCCGAAAGTATTAGACGTGTTGACAGAAATATTTGTGCTTGGGGGAATATTGTAAAATTCTCTCAGGCACGAAGGAGCAGTGTATAAGCTGCAATTTACTGATGCATTATTGGACAACTCAATCTTGTCTTGCATCCGGTTTCTTGAATTGGTCCCAAGGGCGGCTCTTCGTTTCTCATTGTTGGTTGTTCGAACTGGCCGAGACGCGTTTAGACTGCTTATTGTGATGTAGTCGACTAGATGAGACAAAGATTTCGGAATGGTGTAATCTGTGCATTTTATCATATCCGTCTGACGGCTGTTGTAGGAACAAGTAACATTGAAGATCCGTTCGGCTTCGCCCAAAGTGGACCGGATCAAAAAGTGTCCTCTGGCGTGCGATGGCGACAGCCGAGCAGGCAGAATACCCTCATTGCTTAGCCAGTCCATGACAGTTTTTAGGCTCTGTTTTGAAGGAGCAAAAGCTGTAGCAACCTTTTGTGCAGACCAATGCTGTCCATATTCTTTTGATGTTGGATCTGAGATCTTCAACAGAGAAGCTATTGCTAGATCCACATTATCTTGAGACATGGCAATTTGAATCTGAACCGGGAACTCAGGCTCCGATAATTTGTTCAGGTTTCTACCTGCCGAGAAACCATTTCTGGGACGCGACGTATCTGCATTACAACATACCAGGATATAGGCTAAGGAAAATATGAGAGTCTGAAACAGGCAAACCATTTTGAGAGCTGTTCGTTCCAGCTACAAACAGAAAAGTGTCACAATGTGAAGCTTGTGTCGCTATTTTTCTGGCAATTGTGTATGTTATGTTCATATACGGCAAGGCAATTTGCAAATATAGTATCAGATCTTTTTAAGCAAGCACTAGACATGAAAAATGGTATATTATTCTGCATGTAGTAGTTTTTTATTCTTGTACTAAAATAATACTTATATACATTTAATTTACGAGGTATCCATATGCATTTTCTCAATATTATGACAATGCATGTTAACGTCTGGTTACAATAAGGATCAGTTGCTTACTATACCGTGAAACTCATATATGCCTTATCTGGAAAAAGGTGATGCACATCATATATTAATGGTAAAAATTATATGCGCTTTGTTCCAACAAAGGCATGCTCCATAGTATGTCATCGGGTGCCACTTCAAACATTAGACATTCCAACGGTTTAGTCTTCACTAAGATTTTGGGACATAGCTTCGGGAATATGTAGAAGGAATTGGTCCCACTCTTCCATACATACACTAGAGAAAAGTAACGAATAAATTATAAGCCCCCAAACATTGAGCTGACTTGTTGGAGGAGCTAGTTCTGCAGATCATGAATCCTTATTGCCGTGTGCTGAGCCCCAACTACTCACAGGAACAAGCTCTTGCCGATCATAAATCCTCAGCCTCTGCGTAGGCACTAAGCCTCGATATCTAATTCGACTTTATAAAGGACCTAGCTCTGCCGATCATAAGTCCTAGGCATAATTATTATAATCTTACCAATAGTGAAATGGTAATTTTTTCAATCTGAACTTTTGTTAAGTTCTCACCTAGCTATAAACATGCGCTTTATTCTATTCCTTTAGGATTCATTCAAGCGATTCGGTAAGGAATTGAAGCATTCCATTAGGATTTACAATAATAGTTTACTTTATTCTATACGAGAATATGACCAACAATCATGGAAATATTATGTAAATTGTAATGAAACTGCCTTTATAGTATATTTCGAACAGCTTGGGCTCCTGTAGGATTAGGCAAGTCTCACGAGATACATCCATCATTCTATTATCCACTCATTTGTATCTTTTTGTACAATATTGGAACAATAGCGAAGTAGAAGACAATAGCTTGCTGCAGAGGTATGTACAAGAAATATATATATATATTCACGTTTGCCCTTCTTTATTGTGCAGTTCAGTCAAGTTTCAGGCAAACGCGTACCCATTTACATTTACTTCTACACTATTTGAACTTGTCAGACTATTGTCACTCAATATGAAGTTTCTATACTGTTCCATCATTTTCGCTGCAGGCATTGCTTCTGCTGCCTCTATTCCTTCAAAGCTTGACCAACGCGCAGCTGGTATTCCGGTAATTCTTGTTGTATCACACTACAGAGCTCATAGCTCATGCTAACTTTTTGAGTGATAGGGAGCCGCGGTATGAGTTTTTCTCACAAAATGATATATCATATAGTACAAACCTAACGAATTGGTTTTCTAGCTTGCGTGTCTAGCTGAATGCGCACCTTTGGCTGAAGCCCTCCCAGCGTATGCTGCATGCCTCGCAATTTGCACTGCTGCTGGTGAAGAAGGGGCTCCTGTTAACTCGACAGCGGTCATCTCTACAAAGCGTGCTGATTAAACATATAGAGGGTTTGACGCAGAGAATCTTCCTCTCACTGCTTCAATCCCATGGCCTGGGGATTCAGTGTCTAACATTGTACCATCGGTCATACTTGGGAGGATCTGGCACGATCTTACTTTCACTCATTCTCGTAGGTGTGGAAAAACTGAGCTGGAATATAGCTGAAGTTGTAGTTATGTAGTAAGAAGCTTTTTGAAGTCATCATGAAGAATTATATACGTCTTTCAAATGTGAACTAGGTCTCATTTCAGCTGCTCGGCTCCCTGGCAAGCCCGGAAGCGCTGTGGTCATGGTGGTAGCTTATTGCCGTGCATGTGTAGAGTGAAATGGCGAATCACTATGTAAGTATCATTACCTACATAACTAGTAAAGGATAGAGAGAAGATGGAAAATCTAGTCCCTTGTTAGTTAGTACTCACGGGGCGAAGCAGACGATTCAGGACTCACTCTGGACTGCATCGACCGCCTCGTTATCGGGCATTGCGATCTCCCCGTGGGGTGGCGCCTTGACCAGGCTTTGCTGTCGCGCAACAACGCCAAATTTACAAAATATGACACGTTAAGGCTGGCCACATAGATCGGACACGTACACAAGGTCAGTCGTGTAAGTCAGTGCTGCCATACCCGGAGACCTGAAGTCATCAATAGCGCTAAATAGCGGATAAAAAAGGATATTCAAGGAGGATATGACTGGACTGACCTTCTTCAAACGGTTGGAAGCGGCAAGTGGGTCTAGGAGGGCAAAAGGCAGGCCTAGTTTGAGAGTATAACTGGGGTAATTCCAAATAAATCCAACCACAGGAGACTCCTGTTGAGCAGGAGTAAAAGTGGGCTTGCTGACACTTTTATAATCTCAAATTAGGAGATCTTACTGTTAATGTTACGAATAACATCACGATTAAATCCCCCCTTTGAAGATGGGTATCAAAAGTGGAACTAACAAGTAGTTCTACCCCAACTTTTTGTTGAAAGTCATTGAATGTGCACGTGATCGATAGGCGAAAGAATGGTTCTTCGCATCCTCCAGACCGTCCACGACTTCTCCAGATGTTGAACTGCGTTCAAAACACGAACCTAAAGCGGTTTACAATGTCGGCTCCAAGCCCCACAGGAGGCATGCCTGCCTCCAATACTGCCCATCATTACTTCAAGAGAGCTTATCAAGCTTGCATTAACTGCCGCCGTCGAAAGGTAAAATGTATCATGGAATGCAATGGTCAGGGGCTTTTGCAAGCATCTTGCACAAGGTGTAAGAGAGAACTACGCCATTGCACGTTTAGTGCAGAAAGAAATTCTCAGACCAACCCTCAAGATGGCGGGGATATGCAAAGGACTGTAAATGTTATCGAAGGTATTGCAAGCTAGTTACCCATTCAAGGGAATAGGATCTTTTATTAATGTTTTGACATTGACTTGCAACAGCTATGCCTGCCCATCCGGTTGAGGTGACAGGGCAAAGATCAAGGCAAAGACCAAGGCATAGGTCAGCTGAAGACTTCATTCATGCACAGGCTCGTGAAGAAAATACTGGTATAGACTATTTTGCGATTGCTTTTGCAAGTTTACCATGCCATTGTCAAGTTAACGGAATAGAAGTGTCGAATAGATCACGCAAACGCCGGCGTCAGAGTCCAAGAAGAATCACGAGTAGAGCAGTATTCAACGCGGCGGACGTCCAATCGCCGGGCCAAGAGAGAGAAGACCAGCAACCCGCAACAGGATGCTTTCCTCAGCAAAGCGGCCTCCCACCCATTGGTGCTGCGGATGAACACGACTTGAGGCCCGAAACACATATCCGGTCGAATAACAGCAGTTCAAAAACACCGGATCCGACAGAGAGAATGGGTATAGATGTACAATTGGCGGACCACGATTTCAGTTCCGCCGAACATGTCACCATATCGGAGCCCTGGCTTTCTTTTCGCCACCCACTCTCATCCTCATCCCCGGATACGTTACACCTCTGGAGCTCATGGCATTTTGTGAGAACTGGTCTAATCACTGCACAAGAAGCAGTCACGTACATTGATTTGTTTTTTCAGAACATGAATAGTCTATCCCCAATCCTTCACTGTTTCTATAGCAATCACATGAAGCACGGTGATCTCATCTCCCGAGAACCTGTTCTTTGCTGTGCCATAATTGCGCTTTCGGCACGGTATCATATATTGGATGTACATGGGGCCGTCACACGGGGCTTTTACATCCATGACCGCTTATGGGAACACTGCCAAACATTGTTTCAACGCTTGGTTTGGAACCAGCGGCGAGCGATTAAGGACCAGATGGCTCACCTCGGTACAATTGAGAGCCTTTTGTTGGCTGCGGAATGGCACCCACGCTGTGTCCATCTTCCTATCGAGACCGAATATTGGCAGCCAGAGATGGTTCTCTCTGATGACGAGCAGACGGCATGCCGCAGCAAAGGTGCGGAATGTCCCGCTTGTATCTTGTCGCTTCAACTGACGGCATCAAGTGCCAAACAAATGGCTTCGGGAGGTCGAGGAAGCCGCGCATAGATCAGATCGCATGTCTTGGTTAGCAGAATCCCCTCTCTCGCATCTCATTCCACGATTCTGAAATAATATACATTCCGTATTTTTCGCATTGTGTGCAACGCAAGGGCTCACTCACTATTTAGGATGCTCCTTGGAAATGCTTTATCTCTAAGTCACGAATTAGACATCTTTTCTGATCAAGATGATGCCCTAGCAGGTGCGCTTGAGTCAGCATCTGAACTGTCATTCACAAATTTTCTTCATCTCCGGCGCCACCGAGTGGGTAAACTTTTATTCGTATATATAAACCAGCTTGCTTCACGAATTGGTTGTGCCTTACCAAGAACGCCGTTTCACGATAGTGTGTTGCGCTCATTCCAAAACCCCGAATCCAAGTTGGACCATGAATGGCACGAGTGCATGACTTCATGGACAGAACTCAGCCGGCTAATAAGGACATCGTCCGACTTTCTCTTTCCCTCGAAGAAAGTGACGCAGGAGCTCTTACGAAGCGGCCGGTATGCAGCCTTTCTGGGGCATTTTAGCCCACTCCTTTCCCAGTGGTTGGACAAGTTCAAGAGGCATGCAAGTAAGTAAACGTCCTTTTTAAAATTATTCTTTATGCCGTAGTCCAATGGCTTATGTGTAGCAGCCAAGGCCACTTGCTGGCAGCTTATACTGGTTGATTACCATTTTGTTCGTGTCTACATTAACTCCCTGGCATTGCAAGCCGTTGCGGGAAGAATGTGGAAAGATGACGGGCGAGTGAGTCGTTCACAGGTTAAGGATAGCCAGGATTGCGACTTTGTTCGTGAAGTCATCGATGCAAGCAGTACAGTCCTGGAGATGGTGATCGAACTGTCTCGAGATGGCAAGTTAAAATACCTGCCTGTCCGCATATTCATTAGGGTCGCTTCTGCCTCGATGTATTTGATAAACGTTTGTTATACTCTTCCAACCATGGTGGATGGGGTTCGGTCACTCAAGCTGATTATTCAATTTTCTAGGCTTTAGCGCTGGGTGTACGCGGTAACGAGTTGGACCGGTTGTTAGGTCTGTTAGATCGTACAGTTGAAGCGCTATGCCTGAGCGCCGTCGATGATGTGCATCTCGGCTTTCGATATGCCGTATTATTGAAAGAAAACACAAGGGGCCTCCGGGAACGGTTCATCCGGGTTCATCCCCCGCCTGTGGAGGCGTCATTTACCTTCAATGATGCAGATGCATTTCTTCCAAACCTCGCGCCGCCAAATGAAATTGAGGTTGCACAACTTAGTGTTCAAACAGATATACCAGACCATGGAGCCGATATAGGGCCGAATTTTCTAATGTATACTCCAGAATCAGGACAAGAAATGCTCAGCGAGACCTCTATACCCAGTTACCTCCCAGCGGCAGGTGACTATTCCCAGGATGAGTGGTTTGCGTTGCCATTCACTTCTGAAGCTGAGCTTGGAAAGCCTTTCATGTCATACTTTTTTGGCATTGATCCTGGAGACGAAAGGTACTTTTGGGACGTTGCCTAAGGGCGTTTTAAGGAAGTGTTGGCAGAAATCAGGCAAAACCTATGCAGATAATCTATTAGCCGGACATGCTTAAGTATGTGTGAATAGTCTCTTTCCCTAGTTCTCCATCTAACTCTCGGAGATACTCTTCAATGTATCGTGTTAGAAGCAGTGGCTTTGGAAAGCTCTCGTGATATGAATGAGCTGCGGAATAAAAGTGCCATGCCATGCCAAACAATTTGCAAGTTGTAAATACTTTTGAGATGATGTTTACTGCGGCGGTGGATGTTTTGGAAGACTGGATCTTGAACCCATGTACCGCGCTGGTTCTTTCACTATGCGCAATCAATCCAGTGTTTGACCTCGCAAAGAGCTGAGAATGCTGACCACCCTGTTCATATCCCAGTATTTTGCTTCCATTTTATCCCCAATAACTGTCAACTGCATGTTCCTCGTATCGCATTTAGGCCATGGAGAGCCATCTGAGAACTGAGGTATTCCACTTTGAGCAAAGGTCACCCAGGCATTCTGGACATCGTCCGCAATCTGCACGTCAATCGCATCAAAGTCTCTGTCCGTAGCGGATAGACCAACATCGACGGCCGATGCCTTGTTTGCGAACCATGGCTGCAAAACTCCATTGTGTGACACGTTACCGAAAATATAAGGTATTTCGGCACCATGGTAGGCAAGCATGCCGGAACGACGGGTAGCAGGGGAAATACGCGAAAATATGAAGCAGTAAGTCGTACGCTTTAAGGCAGAAAACCTGTGGTAAGTAGCCATTGCCGGCTCCGTCCAAATAGCTGCAGTGCATAATTCTGTGAGCGCTTGATACGGACTGAACTTGGCATTGGTAAAATATTTCGTCATCTCATGGTCGCCACCGCGTGCTAAGATCTTGGCCATATTGGCCAAAGTGTCAACGGTATATATTTCTGACGGTTCTTGACCAGGACTCGTGTGAAGACCCGTTGGACGCCAAAAAGCTCGGGCTTCATGCTGCGTGCAGCCAAACAGAACTGGGACATGTTCATCCCAGCCGGAGAATTCTCTCGTTACAACCTCGTCATCGGGCACCGGGTACCATGCTAAATTTGCCGGAGAATGAAGGTATCCAGGAGGCGGTCGAGTCCCGCATACCGTAAATGAGGCGGCCCGAATCTGCTCTGTGGGAACACGACGGAGTACCTCTAGATCTTGGCTTCCCAAGAGATTCAGGAGTTCCTCGCTCGCGTCGTTGACACGCTCTGCATTTGGCGATGGTGTAGCAGCGTAATCCTCAAAGCCAGCACTTTGGATGATTGCACGGTGAAAAAGTCCACGAGCAGCTGGGGTACATAGCAAAGTCCGGACTGCGACTGCGCCAGCGGACTGGCCAAATATAGTGACATTCTGGGAATGTCCGCCAAACACCTCAATATTCCCTGATACCCATCTCAAAGCGGCAACCCAATCTGAGACGGCAAAATTGCCACCGGCCTCTGGGTGACGCAGAAACCCAAAAGCGCCGAGACGATAGTTGATGGATACGACAACCACTCCGTGACGAGCGAGGTTTCGACCGGAATAAACGTCCATCGAGGAAGATCCATTTAGGAAACCACCGCCGTGAATCCAGACCATGACAGGTTGCTGCGCTGACGGATCCACAGTCGCAGTCCAGATGTTCAGATACAGACAGTCTTCACTAGACTCTGCGCCAAGTTCTACCCCAGTATCAACAATTTGAATTGCCGCCTTTCCGAAGCGAGTTGCATCCCAGACACCATCCCAAGCTGGTGGAGAGGAAGCGGGTCGCCAGCGGCGGTCGCCCATGGGCGGTTCGCTATACGGGAGACCCAAGAATGAATAGATGCCATCTAGTGCAGACCCTTGAACGACACCCTGCTTTATGCGAACAGCAGCCATTTGTCTAGTGAAAAAATGAAAAATTGCAGAGCGAATGTTCAACAGAGGCACTGCAGGAGAAGCTTAGGCTTGACATTGTGGGAGGATGATGCCGGGTTTATAGGCGCTTTCATTGCAAAGTAAAGTGACTCCACCTCATCCGGTCTTAACCCACCATAACCGGTGTTCCAACGTTTTGGCTCACTGGCCTTGTCAACTTTGAGTTGTTTAATGGCCCTTCGGCAAGGTTTCCCTGGTGTGGTGGGGAGAAAATAAATGCCGCTGCATCGAATGTTAGGTTCATTTGCCCTTTTAACTATTCTGATCCTTGATGTAGACAGGCAATTTTGTTTGTCACGTTATCGTCAAGTATTATGCTACGTCTCTTGAAGTCCGATATATGTGATGAATTACATTGATGCTTTCCGATCATACTTGCTCCTCGAGCTGCCTCGTTTCTAGGTCTACTTTTACCAGCTACTTTGACAATTGTCGTTCAGCGGGTTGTCAAAGTTACTGTGTTAGTCTCGAGCCGGGAAGCTGGGCTTGTTGGTTTGCGTTACGGAAGTACTGGTCCGTGAACTAAGACATTAAAACAAAATTATAAACCCATCAGAAGCTTCGTTTCTATTGAATGATACTACATGATCCTACATAGAGTCCTTCAGCCAAGCAGCCAACCCATTCCGGAGATATGGGTTGGAATTGCTGGTGGTACGTCTGGTCCCACGTCAATGGAACATATTAGAAAGCCAGGTTGAACGCAAGGCTATCCTCGCATATTTGTTCGCGCATGTCATGGAGTCTTCTATACGTAAGTATTCATTCCGCATATCTAGAATAACCTTTGCTAACCTGAGATGATGTGGGTCTTTAGCGAACGATTTAAGATGCTCTTGGGTCTCCAATTGGAGAAAAATACCCATATCGTACCCTTGAGTCCTCTGCATATCGAGAGCTGGGCCTACTTCTAGCGACAGAACACCTGTAGAGGCCAAAAGATTAGATAGATCCAACCGGCATCTAGGCTATTTCAATTCATGGCTTTACCTGGAATCTTCCTTCCTCCTTCCTTGGATTCGGTGATAAATTGTTCAACTTGGGCTGCTGGAGCATCTTTCTTTAACCGAAAGAGTACTACTTATGGGGTGGAATTAGCAAGGGACAAGCATCAGTCTCACTTGAAAGGAGACATACCAACACGATAGACTGGCATGATGCAGTTGGCTGTGGGTGGGATACGAATATTGTAAGGAAAGCAATGGGCGAAAACGGATATTGTTCTGTAAGATTTTCCTCTCTAAATATGAAGCTGGAGATGACGACTTCACCATACAGCCCCCACTGTATGGTAAACGCCGGGATTTATACCTGGGAGCCCGGCTATTCACGGCCGTTCAAATAATCATTGTGATAATCTACTCGTGCTACAACTGGAATTTTTTGCCTTGTATTAAAGTTATAATTGTTCATCGCGGGGATGAATTTCTGATCATCTCGAACGACTCCATTTACTTGCCAAGGCCTCATTATATGATGCATTGGCTTACCATCACTATTCTCAGCTATGAGGAATGAGTTGCCGTGAAAAAGAGAAAGAAAGGGCGAATAGCTAACAAATTAGACACATATCTTTGTACCTAATGAGCAGACTATTCCCAACTTTAGCATCACTCCCGTCTCTTGCCCGGAATAGCCAGATAATTGGGGTATTGGGGTCACTAGATGGCCGAAATTAGATAGAGCACCGGCTCCCGCGGTTCGTTCCCACTCAGGCAACGAAAAGTTTGGTCGACACTGCGTAGAGACTTTCGGCACTGAAGCAAAACTAGTTGTGATTTTCATAGATTCGAAACCGGGTCTCGAAAAGGAGGTTTTCTTGGATATCTAAGTCCCCACAATGTGAGCATAGAAAATTGCAAGCCATACTTAGGTTGCTAGATGTCAGAACATCGTAAAGTGGTTGTTAATTTGCAAACTCAACGATGAACTACAAAGAACGACAAACATGTATTTACGAAGACGGGATGGTGTTCATCCGCCTCCGTGTATTCTCAGTCAATTTCGACGGACCAGTCAACAGATCATTCCGCGAATGTTTTGCCAAACTACTCTTCGCGACTTGAGTGTCAAATTATTTGGTCTCTTGTATAAAAGTCCAGTTATTATGGCTCCGATTGGCGTACAGGCAATTGATCACGATGATAAAGAGCTCGGCAGTGCGGAGGTCGCAGCTTCACTAGGCATTCGCGACTAGCAGCATTGTAGCAGAGGCAAATGCGAATGGATCAGGCCATCGCTGGTTCCAGCTTTACTGGCCCAAGGAGGTATGGGAACACATAATGGGTTTTCAGGTCCCATCTTCCAACAGATAAACAGACAGACTACCGGGAACGAGATTGAGGGCGATGTGGTGGCTGCAGCCCGTGCGTGGAATGGTGACCTCTTCTCTAGCCAAGGTGGTAGGCACACTTGGGAAGACATTGCATTTTTGTGTAGCCACCGGGATGGGCCAATTGTTCTAAAGGAGATACAAGACGTGGATAATGCGGTGATGGCGCTTTAATCTGGTATCTAGAGCATCATGGTCAGCAATCTTGAAGTGCGACAGGTAGATGGTGCCGTCAGAAGCCTAGATGTACTACCCGAAATCGTTGATGCCGTGAGAGATAACTTGGTCGTTCCTTTTGACTGTGAAATCCGAACCGGATCTGATATTGTGACACCCTTAACCCTTGATGTCAAGGCAGTACTTGTTGGACGGCCTTGGGTTTGTGGGCTCGGCATTGGGGGCAAGAAAGGGGCACAAGGCGTTTTACTAGGCCTTCTTGCGGTAAGTCGCCCCAAGGCTACCAGTGATATTGATTCTAACGTTTGCTGGGATCTCAGCCTTACGTTGGGCTTAGAAGGCCTGCAAGGAGCTCAGGACTGCAAGAGAGCTATTCTTCGGAAAGTGGCCTTCGGAAAGTGGCTTAGGGAGGCGATATTGGCTCAACATATTGAAACGCAGCTGCTCAATTCTACGCAATCTGACTTGAGGGTGAATCTTATCGATTTGTTCAGAATCTATTAGTCAAAAGACAGGTAATCCAGTCTAGTCGTATATGAGTAGTCACACAGTCCGATTATAAACTAGTTAAATGAAGGGGAATAAAGTATCTCGATATGTTTCTTTGCATAATTCGCGATGTGGTGTCTCCTTCTGCTCTTGAGTGGTGTGTTGAGCTCCAGCTTACAAGTTCATCTCTCACAGCAATTAGGCACTTGATATCTTGCTATCCTATCGAAAGATGCCTTACGATATCAACTGTGGAGATGTTTGGTTCGCAGCTAAATATTTGGGACATTTTTCGCAACCCTGGGACATGAGCTCAACTGGTCTGGTGCTTGATATTCGATGTGAGGGATCTCTTCGGCTGCCACAAGGTCAGTAAACACATAGTGTATCCAACAGCGAGGAAGTAGCTATACCAACAGTCATAAGGATATCAGCCAAAATAGCAGTATTAGAGATACCATGCGGTTCTCTTCACCGATCTACAACAGTCCATGACGTGTTACTCTCAGTTGGTTCCCCATCCCGCCTCGTGCCGAGCTTCGGTCAACTCCATCGCAAGCGGGCTTGTCTCGGACGGATAACAACGGGGATCTGGGGACCATGATGATCGCCACGATCAATCCTATGGGGCTAGCCTCCACTCCCCGGAAACACACGGGGTTTAATACTGGATGTGTGTACTTAAGCTACATGTTTTGCTAAATTTAGCTTTAGTTCAACAAATTCTACGCTCATCCGACTCCGTATCAATATCCCGTTACTTTAGAACATTGTATCTACTACCAGACTTACAAATCTCATTCCCCAACTTCAAGTCATGTCGGAATTACCGTATTTGGCAATCGTTGGAGGGGGAATTGCGGTAGGATAACGACGAATGTTGTATTCGTTGTTAGACACAACTGACAGCCATACATAGGGACCTGCACTGGCCCTCAGCCTCAAGAAACATCACGGGATTTCTTCTACTGTCTATGAGCTTCAGCCCAAGTACGACGTGCGAGGAGTTAACATCACTCTGGCACCTAACGCGCTGCGTGTTCTCCAGCATGTTGGAGTCTACGACACGGTCCGCCCCCAGGGCTACAAATACGAAAGCATTCATATGAGTAACGCCAGATCCCAGGCCCTTGGAACATTACTGCAGGGAAGTCCAAAACACTATAATTTTTCCAGCCTCAGGATACACCGAGCTATTGTCCAAAAAGCGCTATTGGACGAATTAAAAGTACAAGGAATTCCAGTTGTTTTTGGCAAGAAGCTGGTTCAACTACACGAAGAGGAAGAGTTTGTCGAGTTGGAGTTCGCTGATGGAACTGCCGCAAGGGCATCTTTTGTCATAGGAGCTGATGGCGTGCATTCAAGGGTTCGGGATGTCATCATGGACACTAAAACAAGCTATAGTGGGTTCATGGGCATCATTGGTATGGGCGTCAAACGCGAATCTCTTCACAAGTCAGCGGCCAAAGTGCCACTGCCAAACTTTGTATTCGGCAGCAGAGGTTTCGTTGCCATCATGCCATCCAGTTACGAGGGGGATATGGTTGACTTTTTCTCGACTATGCCCTATCCTGCCCGGTCGAGGGAAGAATGGAATGAGCTCGCCAATGACAAGATGAAAGTCCAAGAAATCCTTCAACAGAGATTTGGTAACGAGTGGCCCCAGTTTATTTGCGACATCACCAAGGATTATGACAAAGAAGGTCTGAGCCTGCTGCCGTGAGTATTGTAACCGTAGCGCATTGCAACTTGCATTTCTGACATGATTGTAGCTTTTTCGAAGTGCCGCCTCTAGAGCGCTGGACGAGTGTCAAGCGACGGGTGATTTTAATCGGCGACTCCGCTCATGCCTTTACACCTCAGGGCGGACAGGGTGCTGCGATGGGTCTTGAAGATGCTGAGACACTCTCGCATACTTTGGCTCGCCCGGATTTTAAATCAGACTACATGCGCCTGCTAGCCGCCTGGGAACGCCACCGGAGTGAACGGCTGCGCCTCGTCAAAGATTTCACTGACCTGAACGGACGATTGAGGACACCCGACACTGCCGTCATTCAATGGCTCAAAGAGTTACTTATCTGGGGCCGCTTCAAGTGGACAGGTGAATTGGGAAACTTGCAATGGCTCCATGGATACAATGCTGAAGACATTGTCCGCTGTTTTTAGCTCACCTTGTCATAGTACTTTAGAACAGTTCTACTGTATATAGGATCAATTGCCTCTATGCGAGACTTGTTATGAATCTACATGTATCATGGAATTAGGAGTGTGGTTCATAAACAGTTAAATAGGTGTTTTAACAATAATAGACTATATACTGCATCTTTCAGGCTAATGAGTTCATTAGAACCAAGTATGGAAGCTTGGTTGTTATATTATCTGGAATTGAGCATCACGCTACACTATGTTGAATCCTACCACAAAAACGAGTAGTGGTTACATTAATTAGTATCAGCCATTTAGAACGAGGCCAATTTTCTAACAAGATTTGCCTGGTGATGGTAAGCGTTATCATTGTTAATACTGTGTAGGTAGTCTTCATATGTGTTTTGCTTGTACTCTTATCCAGCTGCTGCTGCTTTTCCTAAAAGAGGCTGGCTTAAAGGCGGTGAGATAAGCCTTTTTGCAGCGACCTCTGTAACAAGTAAGTTTCTTTGACGCTAAAAGCATTGTGTCATGTTTAACATTATAGTATAACACCAAACAAGAAAAAGAAGCAAAAGTAACACGGACTGACTCCATGGCATCTCCTAGAAATGCATGCAAACCATGTAGAAGTAGTAAAAGAAAATGTGACCGCACTTTACCAGCGTGCTCTACCTGCCTGCGGTAAGATACGCCAATGATCCCATCCAGCTCCATAGGGCCACAAGCTAATGGCATCAATAGCATGGGCCGGCTTTGTGCGTATGACGAAATTCCGGAGCAGGGCTCGGCCTACAGCATTATTCCAGAAGAACAAGGCCTTGATAGCGCTAGAACATCAGTATGTCCTGCTCTGTTTGACGTTTGTAGATTCGAAACCCGCTGACAACTAGCAGATGCTCAGCGCCACATTTGGAATAGCGCTGCAGAGAGAAGTTCGCAGCTTCCTAGGCACGCCAGATGAGATGCGCCGAACCTCGAATGCCTACTTTAGTTCCATTCACTACCGGCTACCTATCATTTCAGAGTCGAGGTTCAATCAGAACTTTCCAAAATTGTTCAATCCATCAACCATAGACTTTACGACACTATGTTTGTGCATGAAGCTCGTTCACACAAGTCCTTCACAACAGGCTGTAGGAGGAACAGATGCTGTATCGCCATCCTATCTTATTGCTAAGAGCAGTATTGGTTTACTTGAAGCAACCGGCTTTCTTACCTTGGATGCCATTCAGTCTAGACTGCTTCTTGTCTTATACGAGGTGGGCCATGGCATTTATCCGGCAGCTTCTGTTTCCATTGGTAGCTGCGCAAGGCTGGCTCGTCATGCTGGCCTGAGCCGGGATTTCTGGCATGCTCAAGAAGCAGCCGTTGCAAATCCTGATGCAGAGGAAAGAAGGCGGACATGGTGGGCCATACATAATCTTGACAGGTACGTTTGGAAACAGTGTTATCAGCATCTCAACGCCTTGGAAATAACTCGAACCATTCATATCAGATTCATTGCTCTTTGTGGAGGAGATGCGATACTTGCTTCCGAAGATGCCACACCAGATACTCATTTGCCTTCCGACCCTGAGCAATTGCCGTGCATAGTGAGTGTATAATTGTGGAAAGAAAGGCCGGCATGTTTAAATCAGAGTCTCACCAATAGTCGCATATAGGTCACTTCAGAAGCCGCCAGGCCGACTGTTTCTACGCCAGCCCCGTTTTCTGTAGGACCATTTGCGAGAGAGTGTCAGGTAGCGCATCTGATGGGTCGCGTTGTTCAGCACATTTATCATCCGGTTGCCGACCTTGAATTTCGCTCTCGCGAAAGTTTTCAGCTTGAAAGTACATTGAAAGCTTTTTTGCCAATCTTAATTGAGGAAGAACTCGAATTTAGCTCCTACTGCGGTGCTCTGGGAATTTGTATAAGGTAACAATCTCGGCATTGCTCTTACATGTTTTCTTTCTTTTCTGCCCTTTTTTCTAAAAAATAAACCATTCGCTGACCATATCCAGTTCGCTCTACGCATTATATAGCGCTCCTACTGCTCCTATTAATCACAACAGTGAGGGCGATAACCACAACTTAGAAAAGATTTCTACGCAGATGACAGGACTTTCACAGCATCTGCTCAAAAGCGCCGGTGATGAAAACACTCTAACAATGATGTCGCTTTTCATCCCATATGCCTTGTATCAAACAGCTGCGATACAACTGAATTTATATCAGAGAAGCCGAAATTTCGCCTTCAAGGCAAACGCTGAGTTAATCATCGAAATCTTGACGTGCATGAGTAAGAGATGGCGTGCCGCAGGTCAGTATTCTGTTTCGCTACCTTAGCAAAGTATACCATAACTAATTGAAAATACTCCCGCAGTGAAATATCTGGCGGCGTTAGAGTCTGACAGCCCTCTGGTGATGTTACCACCTCAGGGATTTTATCTCGGTTATTCGATCTTGGATGAAGATGCTGGCAATCAGTGACAGTCTAGCGATTGAGCAGCATCAGAAGTCATACCACGATAAGGCTCGAAGACAAGATGTGACAACAAAGAAGCTAATGCACCTATAACAAGCTCTGTCGGGAACACTGGTTTGACCCGCACTCTGAGCGGAGAGCTATTCGAAAGGGGCGGATATTCATGCTCAGATTGGCAATCAAGTGAACAGCCTTGCCTTGTGTTTTGGGACTTAATGATGCTTTGGGGTTATAGTCCTTAGGGCAGTTAAACACTGTCCTGGGTGGCTTTCATACTCCGCGAGACTTGTTTCGCTAATCTGTTGGCGAAGTCTGGACTGTATACATATAGGCAAAACATACAGGGTGAGAATTTCTTACCTTACTATAGAGGTCTAAGAAGTCAGCGTTAGGGATAATTATATTAAAGGATTAATGCTTTAGTTAAGTTAATAATTATCTGGTATTGTACCTGCTTCCCTTTCATAAAGGATATCAACCCGTCTGCCTGGAGACCGTAGATTTTGAGAGCTAATTGGCCACTGGCAGGTATACCGTTCGCGATTCAAATGGATCTGGCGCACAGTGCCGCTTTTCATCGGAGCATGATTATATATAATTTATAACACATTTATTATGTATAGGGACCTGTTATCAATGCTAAATTACTCCTGCGCTATCCTTATAATAAAACCACTATTAACTAGGTTGGTGACTATAACTACTACTAGTGCTGTATTACAGCGCTCTTTTACTCTAGCATACTTAAAGATACTTCAGGGACTTAGTAGAAAACTAATGACTACCTCAAGTAAGAGATGAAAAGTCTCTTTACTTTGCGGGCTGATTATAGAAATCTGCGGGCTTGATAAGGTGTCCTTGTATACATTATTCTTTATTCTTTTTAAATACTTTTTGCTATCTTTGAGTTATTAAAGCTCTTTAAACTATCTGGTATTACCTTGGAATAGCTGAACTATATGGAAAAGCAATACGAAAGGCAATCTCGATTTCGTCTAGTATAATACAGCAGTATTGTTAGTAATAAGTGCAAAGTTATATATTATAATATCTGTGGAAGGCCCTTGGTAAATAATTTAACTCACCTCGCATGCCCGCAATTGCTTCAAATGCAGTTGCAAAGTTGTTCATTGAAGAAATGATATCTTCCAAACCATGCCGAAGTTCGTCAACAGTGCGCTCTGTATCTTGGGACAGGTTTCCCAATAGTATCGGCTGAGCATGGGCGGCGTGAAGTTTATAAAATTGCATAAGTAAGACGTAACTAGCTTGCATAGCACAGCATGTGCATGTAGGCATTGCCCGAGAACTGGTTATCCCGATGGATGTGCTAGGGAAGGGTAGTCTTTGTAACTGTCTTGCGATTGTTAACGCGGATGACACACAAATCTCGGTCGACTGATCATAAGTGAAAGCAGGCGATTGGAGTATATCGTATGGAGCAATATTCGTCTCATTCGAGATGTTGGCGGAGGTATTGAAGCTGTTTATGGTCTTGAGATCACAGTGATTCGCGCTGAAGAGGGGAGTATCCGAAAAGGCTTGAAATCGATGGAGGCGAATTCTCGTGCTGTCGTATGAGAAAAGGAATTAGTCTGAATCCTGCTACGGCATGGGATTGGAGTTATAAAAGACCTAGATAATCTGATTCGTGCAAGTCGTCGCATTACTTGCGCAGTAGCAGACTCGTATGCAGGATCAAGTTCCACGGAGCCTGAGACGGGTACATAGCTCTCTGCGCGATTAGAGACTTGTAGAACCCATCTGTCGAGTAATTTCATCTGTTCATTGACAGCGGACATGTCCGCGTGGGAATGTAGTTGTTCGTTATAGCTGGACGTAAACTTGACACTTGCTACTCCGACTCGCAGAGCATCGAGGAAGATTAACCATGCCTGGAAGTGTCAGAGCCTGATGTATATACTAATAATACACTGAGTAAAAACTGACTTCTGGATCGCATTCTAATCGTGGATAAGGTGTTGTGAATTGGCTGTCGTCATCAATATTTAAACATGCCTAATGGGAACAGAGCTAGATCAGCTTGTGTCTTCAACTTGCAGGACTAACGTTGTGTGTATCAACTCACGCTTTGTCGAACCAAGGAACACAGATGCGCGCAAAAGTAGGTCATCCACCAAGCCCTTCTCCTTGCTTCAGAAAAAGTGTCATTTTCGAGTCCCAATCGATGGAGAGACATGTTCTTTGCTATTATCAAAGCTTGACTTGCTCGGGCTGTCATTTTCAGCAAATTGGCTCGTTCAGTGTGCTCATAGTTGCTCAAGAGAAGTAGTGCTAAGATACTTTCCAGCTCCACTGGTGCTTGTGGATGAAGAGGGTCTCGGGGTACTGTGACTTTCCCAGCGACGGCTGCTGAGCCCACATGAAGATCTGAAATGAAATCAAGGAATTCCGAATCAGCGTCGACGCGCTGCAGTGCCGCTTGTACAAATCTTTGGGCTAGAGATTTTCGAAAAGAAACACATGCCGCCGAAGCACAGCGCGCCTCTTGTGGTAAGGGAATAAGTGCAAGTATGGCAGAAAGGGCGAGACTAAGAGGTGATTCTGATAACTTCGGAAGAGCCTTCTTTGTTTCCGCCAGCGGCCAAGGAATAGGGCAATCGGGTGTTGAGCGACTTTTCGGCGGAGGGAGTATTGGGAAATAAGGATGAATGAAGATGTAATAAGCGTTTAGTCTTTTTCTATACATCAGCCCGATTCAAGAGAGACAGTGAAGTTTTGGATATGATAACAGCCACACTTACATCTCCTCTTCCTTTTCATATACTCTAGCTCCATGATTACCAGCTGGACTGGCTATTGAAAGGGTTTTGTCTTTCCTATATGATTGTCCCTGTTGTTCAATTGTTTCTGGTCGCTTTAGGCCGGCTCCTGGAATGACAAGGTGTTCGATACTTTCAAGAGTGAGAACTTCTAGGATGAATCAGCAATCCTGTTTATAACACAAATCTGGCGGAGATGACAGACGTTGAGTTGGAGGTGACCTTGATATTTCGTCTTCGGTTACGTGTTCTTTCTGGACGCGCTTCCTTCGTGAACCGCCCCTCCTACTGGGGATGTAGGAGCAAACCCGATCTCTTATCTTACACTGCAATAGAACAATCAGATCCTAATTTGTGCAATGGTCATGCTCTTCTTCCTGTTACTTACCCCATAGCATGGTTGTTCGCCGTTGCAGCGTGTTCTCGCTGTCCGGCTATATTCTGTTAGAAGTAAATATCAAAGGGAAGAAGAAAGCATATGTACCAATGCAAACATGCGACCTTGGCCGGCGGCATCGGTAATTTTCCCCCTGTAATCTTTTTCTGAGACATAGTGTGTGGTAATTGGGTTAAATAATGGGGTGAATGTGAAGCAATTTTTTCTTTCACAAAATATTGTAAACGCGCGCGTCAATCGGAAATGTATTTGTCTAGTGGACACAACCAGGCTGAGAAGTGCGGCTGAAATATATCCATGGTGTTCGCTCTTGTCCGAGATACAAACGCCGCGGGATCTGACTTTTGGCTAAGGAGACCGACTGACTAATAATGGTGGCAAAACGATGCTGCCGCAGAAAGCTTGCGGGAATACAAAGGTAATAACCCGCTATTTCTATGTTGGAAGCGCCTTACGCCGGAGATCCTGCTTGCGGAGCCTTTTTCTACATAGGACTTAGTCCATGCGGGCCGGGGATTGATCTTTCTCGGTGTTTGCTCTGGTGATCAAAACGCGCTTCTCATTGGCTCATGGACATGGCCGATGGGGAGTTCTTATACGATAATATGAATTCTTCAGTCTACTGTGACGCGTGAAATGATTGTTGATGGGGCGAAGTCTTTGCTAATCTTGTGTATTTTAAGAGAATTGTGCTGAGTCTGGTCCGGGCCGATGTCCCATTTAAATCAGGAACATGCCGCGGCTTTCAGGCGATATTGAATGCTATATATATGGCCATTGACACCTAAATTGATATAAATTTATCACCCACCATATACAGCCTTTTCTTGTTATTTCGGACCTGACACCATCTTCCGAGCGAACGTCTATTCTTGTTGGAAGAGGATGCGCAATGGACGGCTCTCTGGGACAAGTATCTTCTATTTATAGAAGTAATGCCCTAGCTGGTCCAAGACCTGAAACTACAGCCGTGGCTACGTCTTCGACATCTTCGAACGGCAACCTTACAATACATTCCGCGGCCAATGTTCCGCATGCCGATATGGAGAAGCCAGATGACGACCCCGTCCCTCGTCAACAGCGCAAGAAAACTGTATGGACTGTTGTCCATACTTTTGTTCCAGCGTAAGTGGGCATCTCAGATTCTTCGTTTCATGTTGTCTGGCAATTAGAGCATCTCCAATGACGCGTCTATAATATATAATGTGCGAAAATTCTAAAGCTTCTTTTTTTCAGGTGGTTCACCGTCAACATGGGCACTGGTATCGTCTCTATCCTCCTTCACAACCTCCCTTACAATGGGGCTTGGTTGTATTGGATCTCAGTCATCTTTTTTTGTCTGAACCTCTTTCTATTCATTCTTTTCACATTCATATCTGCACTTCGGTACCTCATTAATCCAGGTCTATTTATGACCATGATAAGACATCCTGGTGTACCCCTCTTATTGGGAGCATTTCCGATTGGTCTCGCTACAATTGTTGAGATGATTGTTTTGGTCTGTGTGCCCGCGTGGGGCAGCTGGGCAGTTACCTTGGTAAGCTGAAACGAGACTTGATGAGACTTGAAATAAAGCTTACTTTTTTTTCTTTAGGCATGGACGCTTTGGTGGATTGACGCTGCGATATCGATTATAATCTGCTACTGGATACCATTTGTCATGTAAGTGATGACCATCGGCTTGTTGCTTCAATTAATATAACTAAATGAATTTTCTAGCATGCATGTTCACGATGTGAAATTAGAGACTCTTTCTGCAACCTGGCTTCTTCCCATAGCTTCTGCAATCGTCGCGTCAGCTATCGGCGGAGTTCTGGCTGAGGTCATGGAGAATGAGCGACATGCTCTTTGGACTCTTATGACTTCATACTTCCTCTGGGGAACCGCCATGCCGCTCTCTCTAACCTGCTTGGTTATTTTGTATCAACGTTTGTCAATGCACAGCTTACCGCCTCCGGAAGCCATAGTATCCATGTTTTTACCAGTTGCGCCCCTTGGCCAAGGTGGATATGCGATTATGCAGCTCGGCAAAGTAGCAGCTCAAGTTTTCCCCAAAACCGGCGTCCTCGGGAAAATGGGAACCAATTCTGGAGAGATTTTATATGTTACAGGTTGGATTCTTGGCTTCATTATGTGGGCAAATGGTCTGGCGTGGATTTTCTTTGCTTTAGCCAGCCTGAGTCGTTGCAAGTTCGCGTTCAACATGGGCTGGTGGGGATTCACGTTTCCTATTGGTGTCTGGGCTGGTGCAACAATAGCAATTGGCCAAGAAATGCCGTCTAGATTCTTTAATGTTTTAGGAACTGTAAGTTGCATCCTTTTTTCTCAACGCCCCTTATGTTTAAACGAGTTTTTTGGGGATATTTCATACCAAGCAATGTCTTGAGAAGCTAATGCACATGAATAACAGATTGTTGCGGTTATAGTAGTACTGCTGTGGATTATGGTTGCTGTCCTTACAATAAGCAAAATCATAGAGGGTAAAATATTTATGGCACCAGATTACGAACAGTGGAAAAAGAAGAAGAGCCAAGCCACTGAAGCTGTATAAGTAAAACAGTGGCAGAAAAGATATAGCTGTGTTTAGATATATAGAATTACTTAGAATGTATATAAGTGTGCTGTGCTTATCGAAGCTGATACATTTCTCCCGTCTTGCATCATGACCGGATATGAGTGGATTTCAGAATCAACCACTAGCTAGTCCAGGTAAGATATTGCTCTATGTCACCAATACCTTTCCATAGTCTTATCTATGAAGTAGGCACTTGACGAATAAACATAATGGGACTCTAGTCTACGTTAGCGATGGGGCAAAAACGAAAGGACATGCCGATACATTGAGCTGCTCTACTTTACTTTTCGCCTTTGCCGATATTTACTTGTATGGCTCTGCGAATCTCGTCATTGTCCAGCCCCTGTCTAGGATATTACCACACCTGTTAGGCTGACAATTTCGAGGCATAGTGAAGCCATGGTGGGCTTATTGGTATCAGCTCTTTCATAGGCTTGTTCTTTTATGGGCCTCCTCCACAGCCAGCGCCTGAAAGAGGGAACTGGACCCTTACCGGCGGACTAGCGTTCTGGTGAGCAGCGGACTAGCGTTATGTTAATGTCGAAGTCATCAGGGACAAGTCGCTATTTATCAGCCTGGGCTTGAAGATGCGACGCTACGTTTATATGTTGGAGCTTGTCACCTCAAAGACAAGGATATTTCGCTGATAGATATGAGAGAAACTATGGCACATGTGACGTAGCTGGACAGAATTATGCTTACCAACATTACCAGTCAACGACCAATCACGCATACTGCAGTATATAAACTCCATGCGACCCTGGCCACTCGCGGCCTGATCTGTCTCATAAATTGTCCAGTAAAGAGTATTCACAGATCCCTAACAGTTTTCATTACACACACTTACAGCACACAAGTACACACGCACACACGCGCAAATAACCATGACGACTGGAAGCTGTTATTGTGGAAAAATAACAATCGAGTTCACAGGCGAGCCTGAAAGGAAGGTAAGTATGATGCCCTGCGATTATGTTTACGCCAAGAAGCAGGCAGCGTTGACCATGATGCATAGGCAATATGCCATTGCTCAAATTGCCGCCATTACACCGGCAGTATGTTCAGCAACAATTATGTCATTCCGAGTGATCGGTTCAAAGTTTTCGGCGATCCAAAGGAAATATCGAAAATCGCCGATAGTGGGAAACGAATCGTAAACTGTTTCTGCAGCGACTGTGGTAAGCCAAATTTTCTTGCAACGGCTTTGATGGCCTTGGCCTGCGCCGAATGGTGTGAGTAGCTTTCGTCAAGAGCTAACAAAATGATATCAGGAACCACAATGTACCGGTGGGGCGACGCTTTCGGAGGCAAGGAAGGGATGAGAATCATCCAGCCCGGGATTTTAGACGACAAAAGTGTCATAGACGGTTTTCGACCGGATCTTGAGATGTTCACTGAGGATCGAGTGAAATGGATTGATGCTATTGACGGGCTTGCGCAACATGAGAAGATGCCTCAGTCATAGTAGAGCAATGCGAAGCATCAGGATTTATGATAGTAAGAACGTAGAGGCAGCACAGTATATGCAATCGTTGGCAGATAAAGGAACTTTGAGTAGTATTGTCTCGTTTGAAGGGCGTTGCTGTTGCATAATATAAATAAATCTCCTTTATACTTCTTAATTCTTCATAATTCCTGCTGTAGCCGTCAGGTAAAGAAGTCTTAGGGCAATATTTAGACTGCTACATGGATAAGTTGGCTTAGTTGTTGTAACATTCAACTCAATTGAGTAAAAGTGCCAATGCCACGTATTACAAACCGACGTTTCGGCCTTTACAAGACACAATACAGGCTCCATGACCTTACACGTAGTCCTGCAGCCGCCCGTCCGTAAACTCCTGTACCCAACAAAAAGACCGCCTTGGCTAGAGACCTGTAGATCTCAGAAACGAGTGTCAATTTATTAACAGTAGCAACGATAGGGCAGAATGCTTGTACAACAAAAGCCCCAAGCGTTGTTGAGGGAAGTTCTTCTTAAGCGAGCTGTCTGTAGGCACGAAGAGTTGGATACGTGTCTTCGCAGCCGGTTGACACAATCGACTTTGGTGACGACGTATGCGCACTAGCGTGCGGATTAGCGGCGAGTTGAAGTCGTATTGCAAATGCCGAAAGAACGAAGTTGAAAGCACGAGTTGAAAGCATATGCCAAGGACAGGGGTCACCATTAACTGCAATATAAAATCCTCTGATACGCCTCTGCATCAGAAATAATCCATCTTCATTTCAGCAATATTCTATTAAAACTGAACTCTCAAACGTTTTCAAGATGGCTCCGTTTGTTTTTCCAACCGAGAGTGTTACTTTTGGTGATCTTCTCCTTCGTAACGAGTACGTTCTTACCCTTTTTTCTCTCTTGTTTTTCTTCTTCTGTGGATTGAGAGTCAAATCTGACAATAAACACAGAGAGAATACGGAATTAAAACCAGTCCTGCATGTTTCAGACGCTCCGAACAATGCTGTATTTCCATCTATTGCTATCTGTACGCTGTTCCCAAACACGGACGTCTTAAGCAAGTTAACTGACACGTACAACAAAGTTTCCTGCTGTGACTTTCGATTCAACCCTGAAGAACTCTTTCAGATTAAGAAGGGTGGTATGTACCGCAAATTTCTGTTTAATCTGATGTGATTATTAACTAGATTTAAAGAGGCTTTTATATTCAGCACGGTTGGCGGCAATGTAAAGCCTTGTTTCAACGATTTACTTTTCCTGGAGGCTCTACTCGGCAATAGCATGAAAGAAATCATTGTTATTCATCACGAAGGTGCGTAACCTACAATGGTAGCGAAACCCCGTGGCTGACCGTAGTAGACTGTGGAACAACTCGGGTCACGTCACAGATGATTCGGGAAAACACCAAGGCGAATACCAATGCCCCAGCCTTGGAAAAGGAAATTGACCATTGGCATTTTGATATGCATAATGGGCAAAAGTAAGTCACGGTTCAAAAAGGTAGCACAGAGAATTCACTGACACAGCGATAATTATAGCCTCGAGGAAAGTGTTCGACGTGACTTGCAGTTTCTCAGAGACTCGCCGTATCTTCGAAAAGAGCTGAGTGCAAAGGCAAGGGGTTTTGTATTCTATTTGAAGGCGAACAAGCTTGTCGAGGTCAAATTGTAACTAGGACACGCTATTTACGTAGGCTACATGTAGGCTTTTACAACCAAACAGGCAGTACACGAGCAATCCGCTATTATCACGAATTGAGCACTAGTTATTGCATTCATCTGTCAAACTAGGAAGATGCCATTATACAGTTATAGTTGCAAGCTAAATATATAAATGCGTCCTGAGATTCCTCCAATATGTACTAGATATGGTCTCTTCTCTTTCACTTGACAACGGGTCTAAATCTAGGTCGGTGAGGTTAGAGGAAAAGGTAAGAGTTATTGCTATTGGAACTGCCATAATCGCTCGCCAATAGCGCCCTTGGTTCGTCGTTGTATGGGGGCGACGGATGATGCTGCTCAAGCCTTTTTCTTATCACAAACTCATTATTACTGATCTTGCGCAACTCTTTATATCTTCTTAGCCTCGCAATCGGCCCAGTCATATTTGGACTATTTTATGAGCACAGCGGCCGTAGACCTGTGCTTATTAGGAATCACTTGGCTGTATAATCTTCACCTGGGTGTGCCCGGTCATATCTACATATGTTGAGCATTCCGACTCAGCCCTGTTTCTGGATGTGATGATAAGGAACCGTTCACCGGCCACAGCCGAGGGGGGCAGCTGAAGTGCAAAGGCCGTCAAAATTTGTTGGGCATGGCTAAGAAACTGACCGAGTCCTCTGCACTAAGCACCTTTAGCCGTGGTTCATGCAGCTAGCACCCGAGTGGCCACTTCTCGGCGAGGCATCGATGACCGTCTTGTATATCGAGGGATATGGTAAACTGACTGCCAGCAGCCGTTGGAAGCGCTGCTGCAAAGGTTCGACTTCGGGTGTAGCCCTTTGGCCCTTGGTGCCACCAGCGGCATGGTCCACCTTTGCGAGAATGGATACTGACAATGGGAGCAGGAGAAGAGTTGCTGACCTAGCGTCACATCTCGGGCCTTGAGAGGCGCTCAGCACGATGAGAAGCTGTGCTACATTCACTGCAGGTATAGCTGGACAAGGTGGAGTGGCAACGTCTCGCAGGAAACCAACAGCCACTGAGCTTGGAAGCAGTTGAGACTGAAAAGTGCGACGAGGACGGCGACGAGGATACGAGGATATTCATCATACTGTAGTTATTACAGATGGCTTAGGGCGCAAAGCTCATGCTGTTGTCTTCGCAACATGGGGGCCCTTGTCACCTCGCATCTGCAGACTCGTTTCCCCTAAAGCCAAGTTCAATGTCAGCCCTGCAAGATCTGCGGTTTATTGGCGGCAAACCATGGAGTTCAGCGTCGGGGATATGGCTACTGCAGACTGCTCTGTACGGTGGTTACTATTCTACGAGAGGAGTTTATGAGAGAGAAACAGATGTAATTTCCATAACTATAGTGTGTAGACCCAGTACATATACCGTACTGAAATGGCTAGTTCATAAGACAATCAAGTTTGCTGCAGGTTCCTATCGACACATTTGGCTTTTTCCAATTTGGCTTCTTCAAAGCACATTTAGCCATCCAACAATACATCCACGGATGAAGAAGCCATCAGCATTCAAATACGCGTCTCATGGCATCGATGCCTTCGGCCGACTGACCAACCTTCTCCAAGACGGTAGTGAGTAGCACGACCAGGTTGAGGTGGCTCGAGTCAATCTTGCGCTGAAGATTTGCCACAGAAGTCTCAAGCGCATCACATCGACTTCTGAGAAGTGCATTTTGATTGCTGAGAGCTTCTTCAATATTGATGACACGTGCTGCTATGGTGGATAATGGACATGTTGTCGGCGTGAGAGTGAGATCGGCAGCATTCCGGGCATCGAGGGGAGAGCTCTGAGTGTGAGTCGTGGTGACGGTTATCTTCTCGGCAGGCGTAAACTTGGGCGATTCCCTTTTGACAAGACGTCTGGGAATGTCTTCATCATCGTCCGTTTCGACTTCTTGTTCTCGTTTGCGCTTTTCGAGGTGCCACCGGTTGTATATCAAGGTGAAGTCTTTGATTTCGAGGGAGCCAAAGACTGGTTCGAGATCAATCTCAAGCTTTACCAGGAGTTTCTGGTTGAAGGTTTCTTGGTCGTAGATGGCTTTCAGCATCACGTACTTGGGCCACGAAGGGCTGGTTTCCAAGTCTTTGTACAGCGGATGATTGCTGGGATCGTCGGAGGCATTCTCTGCAACCTTGAAGTAGCCCTTCTTGAGAAGTAAAAGGTAGATTTCCTGATCGACTTTCGTCATGTTGGCCGCCTGCGCCCGGTATGCACTTATAGCGCGATGTGATCGGCGCCAATGCTCGTAGCCATTGGCTGGGAGTTGATGGCGGTCGAATCTGATCGGCGGGATGTGAGGATTTGGGCACGGATTGACCGATGCTTTCTGTTTGTTCATTGGAGGCGCCATATTGGCAACAGGCAGCGCGCGATGTTGGGATTTGAGGAAACAAAAGAGAAGTCCGCGGTGGATATGATGATGGGATCAAAGGGAGAATGTGGAAGAAAAGATCTTCGTGGGCAGGGTGAAAAGTGTGGAGAGAAAACGTGAGATGGAGAGTGAAAGAAAGGTGAGAGCAGGGAGCGATAAGGCTGCTTCCTTGGAATTCCCTGGAACAATAGCAAAACACGTGTCTGATGACAGCTGCCGGCGGCGGTTGCAAGCAGTTGGCGGCGTGTTCTAATTATTGCAGGCGAGGCTTGCTGAAGAATGATGAAGAGTGCTGTGAGTTAAAGGAGAGGAAGAAATGAGATGCTGTGGTGGCACCCGGACTACCGTTGATGACCCTGCTATTGTTATATATGGATGAAGGCGAGTTGAACCAAATGCGGACGTGATTGCATCGAAGCTTATTACTGCCAATTGAAAGCTTGTCGCAACATGTATGACATCGAATGGAGAAGATTCAAGCAACGACTACAAGCTGAGGCTTTCTCGCGTGGGTGTGCAACTGCCCTCTCGTGATGATAAGCTTCTGCCTCCAACATAGAGCAGTGTATTATTACTCGCTGTCTAAACTGTCTATTGTACCATTTACAGCCAAAATAGATGGATTTATACATCTTTATAGCATCTCGTCAGTCATCTTGCTCGATCCTACAACAAGTGGGCCATACACGGCACTGTTTTCGTAGCCAAGAACAAAATCCGGAAGAACGTCTTCAGAGAGGTAAAAGCCCGGGCTCAGCAACTGGTCGACATCGCTAAACTGCGGCGATTCGCTAAACCATTGGTTCGCTGGCTGCTGGTCGCCCATCATCATCGAAGTGTCTGGTGTCATGAGCATGGAGATTCCATCAGGCTGGGGCTGTTGTGGCGCTGGCGCTGGCGCTGGCGCTGGCGGTGGCTGCAACTGCAATTCGTGCTGAACCTGGATAAAACTTCTCTCGTCGATGCTTTCAGATGTAACTACTCGATTAAGCTGATGGTCCGAGATCTTTTCTCGTTTTGGTAGTTGGGAACTCCCTTTCTTTAGGATGGTCTGAGCTCGCTCAAACAGCCGATACATGACATCCGCGCTCCAGTACGTCCCTCTTAGATTTGAGAGCACAAGCATATGAAGCTGAAGTTTGTTCTCTGCAAGGCCGCGGATTAAAGAGTTGGCAGATTTGCAGTCATAGAGATGAATCTGCATTGCCGGTATCATTGCAGTGATTCTTTTATGGTCAGTGTCAAGACTCGTTGCAAGTTCTATTGAAGAGAAATGCTGTCACTCACATCATTGGTTTCAAGTACCGTATCGCGTCAAGCTCAATGAGGCTCTGTAGCAGCCCATTCGTATTTGAGGCAGCTTCACGAGCTCGGGTCGTGGCCGTTTGTCGCCAGTGTGGAAGTGCTCCAGCTGGAAGAGAGCTAGATCGACTCAAGGCGTAAGGCCGATATAAGATTGCGATTGAAGCTCTGCTAAAATATTAGCTGCCGTTGGCAAATCGCCATCATGGTCGGGGCACAAACTGGTAAAGTAAATCGATCTGATATGCATGAATGCTCAGCTCCTCACTAGAATCGCCCGAGATAACTTCGTCTTGCGCCAGCGCTTGTAGCTCTTGTGCATATTTGTCAATCTCCGCCATAGTAGGTATGATGCCGTTCACACGATAATGAACTCTTACGATGTTCCCCAGAGTATCGCATATCTTCACAAGCCGAATCCACATCTCGGTCAGAGCTCTTGAGTCAGTGGGGATAAACTTGGCGCTCTCTGGGCTTGTAACGGCTTCTAGCTCGTTCAAGACGTCGTCTACTACAGGAAATGGTGTATCGCAGTCTTCGCTATGAATGCGCATCGGACGGCCCCGAGCCAAAGATACCCATCGATCTCTGACAACGCATGCCCACCATATGCGACGCATCAGAGATTCTCGTGCGGTCGAAAGGGGCTTCTGTGCACGCCCTCTTAGGCGAACAGATCTGTGGAGGCCAATGTTTTGGGCTAGAGAAATGGCAATCCCTATCCAATACCAAGCTCCAGTATGGTCTTGGGGATCGGTATACCAAAACCCTAACAGAATGACTGACTGGATAAGAATGAGCTTTTCGGTTCCTCGATCGACATCGTAGAGACACTAATTCGGCTTAGCATGGGCTGTAGTTAAACTTTTCGTGACCCAGAGTTAGACGACTCACTTTGGCACGTTCATACATGGCGGTCTTCATGGCCTTCCTACTGGTGAACCCTGCTTTTTGCAAGACGTCTGTATCGACAAACTATAAAGAAGCGTCACATAAGTATTTTCAAGTGTTTTTGAGTTGAGAAAGCAGACTCACATTTGCTGCGGCCAAGAGCATGCTCCAATACAGCAGCAGGCTCACATTGCGGGAGCCATTGCTGCGATACTCGTTGAGAAATGCAGGAGCATCGATGATCGGGAGGAAGAAGTGGACATGCTGAAAGTAGCATCGCACGAGCTCGTCGCACACGTCATCTGGAAGTTTAGAAAAGACGCCCTGGAGGCGCATGTATTCCAGCTCATGGGGTTTGTGTGATATTGCTGCGGATATACTGGAGGGCATATGCAGGGTCTCTTCCGGGGATTCGGGATGACAAAGGTCGTATACAGAATGACGTGGACCTCGTCTATCACCTGACAGCATAGTATAAGCTTTCTTCTTACGCTCTGCATGTCCCAACTATTGGTAGAGAAAAGAATGATGCCTACCGATGTAAGTGAAAGAGGTGTCTTCAGTCGAAACTGCCTCCGTCACGGCCTGGTCATAATCATCATCTATATTCACGACAGTAGAGTTAGACTCTGGCCCTGACGTCAAGAGAACGTAAGTATCAAGGTCTCTGGAATGACTCTACTTTGTATAGCATCAATGGGTTGCTCCAACATCCTGCCAGGGGCAGTCTTTGCGTACGAAGTCCCAGACCCATCTCGGTTTGTATCCCGTAACGCGAGCACTTCGCCCTTTTTCCTTCGAGGCCTGATAATAATCAAGTCACAAGCGTCAACATGTCTTAGTCGAATTGTTGCAACTGAACTTCTTCTACTTACCGATGCTTTTTCCGAGGAAGTACTACACAAGATGCCCCATCGCGTTGGCAGTTTGAGCACGGATTACCGCCAGCGTGGACCACGTCGCAACGCACTTTTCGCTGGTTACAGCTCTGGCAAGCAACACGTGAACGGTTTCGTGGAGCAACTACGCCCGCATTGTTGGTACCCCATGCGTTGCTGCTGCTGAGCCGAGAGACAAAAAGTGCCATCCCCAGATTCCATGATCGGTAAAAGATGAGTGAATATCTGGGGAAGAAGTTTGCCGTTCGGCAGAAACGAAGATGAATGCAGGGAGTCGATCCAGCTTACTTTTTACCCCGGATGAAGGATCCGAGCTACCCCACAAACCCCCATCTTTTCGGCGCCGCGAGACTACAATGTCGCGAGCTAGAGCGGCTAATTCGGCAATTAAGAATCTTAGTTCTGTTGTTCGATTTCTGCCGATGAATCTTCACGTGGATAATTCTGCGGTGGCGGTCTAACACGAGTTCTCTCCTTTCATGCTCTCTCGAATGACAGGCAACAGGATAGCCCATCGAGACGAGGAGCGGGGATGGGCGTGATAGGCATTATTCCGCTATTTTCCTTGCGTTGTAAACTTTGCCGAGATAGAGTCAGCCTTATTCCTTATTGAGCCACACGCTGGCTACGCCTAGCGAATCAGTATTATAAGACGTCTACACCACTTAGCAGCCAGTATCTGGAGCATCACGATCGATCCGTATCATGCAGCAAGACAGCCTCTCAGCAGATTACCCTATGAACATGGAGCCTCGCAATATGGAAGCTGTGGACGAATCAAAGATTGATGCGGCGGAGGAGATTGAGAAGGTCGAGGACGATCCTGCCAATATGAAGCCGAGTAACGATCCATTCACTCCGGAGGAAGAGAAGCGACTTATACGCAAACTCGATTTCTGGTACGATATTGCCCTTTTTAACAGCTTAAACTTGATGTGGCCTGATTCTCACCAAAGTCTACAGGATCATCCCCCTTATGATGGTGACGTATACGCTGCAAAGCTACGACAAGGGCATCATGAGTGCTGCGACGCAGTTCAACTTCAATGCAGATTTGAAGCTCACCACCATTGTTGGTTATGAGCCTAATGGCACTCCCATCACCAACAACCAAAAATACGCCAATGCGTCAATGATTTTCTACATTGGATACCTCGTTGGCACATATCCCATGATGTTTCTGTCACAGCACTACTCAACCTCTCGCGTGGTGGCGTGTGCGACTTTTCTGTGGGGAGTTGTCCTCATGTCTACGGCCGGATGCTTCAACTATGCCGGCATCATGCTGAATCGCTTCTTCCTTGGCTTCCTCGAATCGGCTGTCGCGCCTTCGTTCACTGTCTTGGTAACTTTTTGGTGGACGAGAGAAGAGCAGGCTTTGAGGACCGGTTTCTGGTACAGCTGTGTTGGCGTTGCCACGGCCATCTCTCCGCTTATCAATTACGGTTTGGGCCAGACTCATGGCTCTCTTCCTTCTTGGAAGCCCATCTTCCTCATCCTCGGCGGCATCACAGTTCTCTGGTCCATTGTTCTCTTCTTCTTCCTTCCAGACAACCCCATGACCAGCAAACACCTGACCGACGCTGAGAGGCAAATCGCCATTCGCAGACTCGAGCGAAATAACGCTGGTACCGTCAGCCACGAATTCAATAAGAGTCAATTCTTCGAGGCTTTCCGCGACTATAAGCTCTACAGCTGCTTCTTCATCGTGCTTCTTACCGGTGTGCCGTCCGGTGCTATTGGAACTTTTGGGACCATTGTCATCAACGGCTTCGGCTTTGACCACTTTGACTCTCTAGCTCTGACATGCCCCATCGGCGCGATTACCGCCATCTCGATTCTTCTTTCGGGCTACATTACGCGTAAATGGAAAAATACGCGTTATCTCCTCATTGTCGTCTGCGGCTTGATTTCTATTGCCGGGACTCTCATATGTTGGTTTGGGCCCCGCGACAACCGAGGCCTGTTGTTTGCAGGCATTTTCCTTATTGCGGTACAAGTTGCCTCTGGCGGTCTTGCGGTTTCTCTAGCAGCATCAAACATGGCAGGGCATACTAGTAAGTTTTCTCTTTCGCACATATTATACATGAAGCCTAGTATCTTATTGTTTCCCAGAAAAATCCACTGTCAGCGCATCAACTTTCGTTGGATACTGTGTTGGAAATGTCATTGGCCCTGTCATCTTTGGTGCATCGCCAGGGCCAGTTTATCACGCAGGGTTTGTTGGAAGCTTTGTCTGTTTGTGCGGCGTAGTCGTCATTGCATCGATTACGTACTTTCTTCTGCGCAGAGAAAACAATAAGAGGGATCAGCGGGTTGGCTCGCCAAGAGGCCTGCACTCCATTGATGAGGATCTTACGGATATGCAAAACGAAGAGTTCAGATATGTACTCTAATCTATTGGTTCTTACTCCTACAACAGCTATTTAACTTGTCATTTTGACAGAAGAATAAATGTAGTAGCAAGGAGAAATATACAAAGCTCATTCAATTAATTTATGCCCATTATGGTGCTTACTTATCCGAGATTACTAAGAATCGATACACAGTTCTAAATCAGGCAACACTATAATATACCAGCATGCTCTTACCAAGCAATGTCGTGGCTATGCTCCCACAGGGTCAGTGTATGATGTACGTGTTGTTAATTGAGAAGACCAAGACAGGCTAATTTTGCAATATCCACACGGAACCATGCGTAGTGGCTGATTCTAGAAAACAATAGCGCGTATCCAAGCTAGTTTGCCGACTTTCCGGCCGACATTGCCAAGCTTCCTTCACAACTTGGCTTCTAAACACGAGAATCTATTACACGATAGCTCGTAAATAGCGGACGATGGGCTTATACTTGCGGTGAATTCGGTACTGGGTCAAAATAACAGGCAGAGTTCGGCAGAATGTTATAATTTAGTCTCTACTAATCAGCCTTCGCCGGCTCAGACGGCTCATCTGTCCAACATATAGGGGCTCAAGGGGTAAAAGCTTTTTGGACGTGAATGCAATTGTACATAAGCTGGACATTCCGCTGAGACAATTGACGTCAGTGGAAAGTTTGTTTCATTGTTCCCCTGTTCTCTCATCCCAATCAAGAATCTACCTGTCTCTAAATCGTTGGCTCAATGTTGTTGCTTAAAGTTGCATTTGTAACTGGGTTGGTTGAAGCCTTGGTGATCACCAAAGGCTCTTCACTAATCCCACTTGAAGGATGTCTTAAAGCTTTACCTCACGGCCAAGCGGCTGGGAAAGTTGCCAACATAACGATTAAAAGCGGTGGATTGTCGCGCTACTATCTCATCTCCATTCCACCGACCTACCAGGCAGAGCTGCCAACCCCTGCCATCTTATCGTACCATGGTGGCAACCGAACTCCAGAGAGTCAGCTAGAATTGGATCAGTTGACCAATCCAAAATTCAACACGGATACATTTGTAGTCTATCCACAAGGTTTCAATGTATGTGTCTCGAATACGCAAAGCTGCAGCTACTGTGACAGCGCCAACTAACAGACCCAAGGAAACATGGCAAGGCGTTCCGGGTGTCAAGATAAACGACGTTCAGTTCACCACAGACATCCTCAACCATGTCCAGAGCCAATATTGCATTGACCCTTCCCGCATCTATGCAACTGGAAAGTCGGACGGCGGTGGCTTTTGCAATGTCTTGGCCTGCGACCCCGTAATGTCTCACCGCATTGCGGCCTTTGCTCCGGTCTCTGGCGCTTACTACATCGATACGCTGCCTTGCGAACCCAATACTGTGCCCATCCCGTGCCAATCTGGCAGAAACGACATTCCACTGCTTGCATTCCATGGCGGCAACGACACGACGATCAGCTACGACGGCGGCGAGCGCAAGAAAGAATGTCTCCCATCGATTCCACATTTCATTCAACAATGGGCTACCCGAGACGGACTTGGTCTACACAATGTCACAACGAAGATGGCCTCGAACACTGTATCCTACAAGTTTGGGAAAGGGGTCAATTTTGGCATGGTGGAACATGTATATGATGCAGTTATCGGACATGACTGGCCGAGTACTGAACCAAATGCGGATAACCTCGCCGAGGGACACCATGTTGCGAGCTTCAACGCCACCCCGATGATTATGGATTTTTTCAAGCAGCACCCTTTAAACTTTTGGGATCTGATTTCTGAGATCTAGGGTTGCGGGCATGGAGATGAGGAAATTAATTTACGTATGGAGAAAGAATACGGTATACTTGTGTAAATAAGAATACATTCTAATCTGTTGCTGATCGCCATCGCATATTCATGCTTTACTTTGCCTTTTCATACTACGATATAAGCTTTGAACACATTCTCTTGGTTCAACCTGCAGAACCATGGATATTCGATTAGCAAGCGTACATTCAATAGAGTGTCATAGCGTAGCAAGGACCTAATCTCAGATGCCGATCACATTGTGTGGGGTGCGTGGCACTAGTCGAATTCCAAGATGTCTCAGCTGTCAAAGCATTGATGCCAATATTAGAGTAGTCGCGTATTTACTGGAGTTGGCCGAGTTTGCCGAATCTACCGAATCTCCCTGCTCGTCGGTTAAAAAGGAGGTGTGTGGCAGATAATTGCCGAGTAAGCGTTTCCTTCATTAGGATTGACTTGGACATAATCGTCTGTCTCTTTTACTGCAAGAAATGATAATAAAAATGAAATGATAGTGAGCTATCCGTAAGCCACATCTTATTACCTTTTTATTTCCCAATATTTCTAAGAAAGGTCTTGGCAGCCTACCTCTTCATCTGTACACGCATTCGAGAAAAAATCGGGCCACCATGTCAGATTCGCTGCCCTCTCCAAGCACCACGCCAGATGGCCTAGAACCACGATTCTCTCTTCCGAGCACGACTCCACGTTCTAGTAAAACCTCCATTGCCATAGGCGGCGTGATAATCTATGTCTATGGATTAGAAGAGCTCACACAAAAATCCGGAGTGGAGGTGGGGGTGCTTTATCTAGCTCACAACCGGACAAGAACGTACTTGGTGACGGAAGGCATTGCGCATGAGATATTGCATCGGTATAGAAATGATGGAAGAAGGAAAAAAGTCGAGATGATTGCTGTCACGATGAATATGAGGAACCATGGCGATCGAGAAGTATGCATCATCGGCTGTGCTCTACAAGACGGCAACTAACATACTATCTAGGTCAGTCGAGACGCAAATTTGACTTGGTCAGGTGGGAATGAGAATCATGCGTAAGTCATGGAGCACACCAAAATGTGATCTGAATACTTCCCTCTTATTTTGTTAAAGGTTGCTAAGACACGTCTTGTTGGTGTATACAGCATGGATCTGATGTCAATGATCTCTGGAGCCACCCAAGACTTCAAGCTCGTTCTCGACTTTTTACCAGCATATCTTCCACAATTCACCACATTTCACAACATCATGCTTGGTGTATCCCTAGGGGGCCACACAGCTTGGCGCATGGCCTTGGCCGCACGAAGCCAGATCGAGGCTTTCGCAATGGTTGTTGGCTGTCCAAACTTGACGTCTCTCCTCCTCGAGCGTCTAGGCATCGACGCCGCAGTATTTGGCGTAAAGGGGGAAGAATTAGAGACGATTGAATACAGTCAGCTAGAAAAGGTCATGAACGAGCAGCAGCGAAGACGGTGGCCACGAGCGCTGGCCGAACTGACCCGCAAAGACGATCAAAGGATACTTGAAGAGTTTCCCACTGATGTACCAGTGTTTATGTGCAACGGCGAATACGACAAACTGGTTCCTTCGCGGTATACATCGGCATGGCTGGAAAGGAGAAAAGCGATGCTGAAAGGAGACGTAGCCTCAGAAGAAAGCAAAGCTAGGCTGTTTGTGCAGGAGAACACGGGGCATAGCTGCACGAAAGAGATGGTGGCGATGCTGGCCGACTGGCTAGGGGACTTATATAAACTATAAGCTTGAACATGGACTGGACCGGAATGTCTCTTTGGTGGATTTTTAAACGATTTCACATATTAACAAACGGTATAGGAAGAGGGTATAAGGGAGGCTGGGCATTGATACCTTCCAGGCGTTATTTAGAGCTTTAATAGTCCCGTAGTATTCAAGTTCTTCTAATAGCTAAAGTTCTATCCTAACGTCTTGAATTGGAGGGAAATGCTAAAGTGATAAAAGTTCCTTGGCATCTCAGGAGCTGACGTGGAAGTCTCACGCTAAGCAGTTTTACGGTCAAATCTTCACATTCATATGTACTGCCCTAACAAACAAAACAAAGATCAATTAAGCTATATGTTAAGCTGTTCGCCCTCCTAGGCGTGCACACCTCTGGCCAGTCAAATATTGCCCAGCAAGTCACATCCAGGTACAACGCAAGATAGGTATGTGACATTATCATATATTGATCAAATTACTCTCAGAAGATCCCCCCACCCCCATTTCATAATCCCATTCCATTCTCTTTCTTTTCTCCTTTCCGCATATTCCAAAGCAAAACACCCTTTCCCTATCGGCCAACTCCCCCAAAAAAGACAACGATTTTACAAGATACCTGGAATGAGAATGCCGCCCAAAAGGCCGCCCCTGCGAACACCGCCACACAGTCCTCCAAGCCCACCCGTCAAACCTCCCAATCCTCCAGTCAGTCCTCCCAATCCTCCAGTTAAGCCTCCCAATCCTCCAGTTAAGCCTCCCAATCCTCCAGTTAAGCCTCCCAAGCCACCAGTCAAACCTCCAAGACCACCAGTCAGGCCGCCTAAACCGCCAGTAAGGCCGGACAGCCCAGAAGTCGCAGATCCTAGCCCAGAAGTAGCAGATCCCAGCCCCGAAGTAGCTCCTCCAGCAGCACTCGTCGCATTCGCCAGCAGAGCCCCCAAGCCCGGGATATTCTTCAGAATGCTAAGCAAATCCGTGGCCGAACCAGCAGCCCCAGCAGCAGTGTTGGCCACGCCAGACGCAGCACCACCAACCGCGCCAACGATGCCAGTCGGAACAACAGCACCGGGAGTCACCCCGGTCAAAGCACCAAGCACACTTCCAAGGCTGCCCAGAGCAGTAGCATTGACGACCGTAGGAGTAAGATCTGTGATCGCAGTCGGATCCACATCCGGAGCAGTAACCGAAACCGAAACCGGAACCGGCTCTTGTCTCTTGACAGTAACAGCAGCCTCATCATGGAGCACAGCCATAAAGGCATCCATTATGTCCTTCTCCTCCTGGCTCATGCCCAGCTCCTGCTGATGCTCCGAAAGAACCCTGAGCACGGCCATCTGGCGCTCGTTAAACAGGCTGGCCAGACGCATGTTTGCGATGGAGGAGGCGTCTGCGGACATGTCGGATGCCTTGTTGGCGTTCATGTCCGTAGGGGCGGCAATCGCGGTGCCTGCGAGGAAGGAGACGGCGGAGACGGCTGTGAATCTCATTTTGGCGTCGTTGTGTTATGGGTTTTGCAGTGAATGGGTGGTACTGTTATGCTGCTTGGCTTGGTGCCTCTCAATGTCTGAATGAGAATGGAATATCCGTGGATTTATATCTGCATCCGCCGTATGCACAACCTCCTGCATTGTCGATCAATTTATTCGGCTTGTATGAGAGGAATGGTGATCTCGACGATGCTATGTTTCTTGCTGTATCCTGTTGTATTGGCAGCAACACATTCATCGCAAGAATGCATGTTTCTGTTAATGAAAATCACTAGGAATGTAAAACAACAAGCTCCTTGCCAATGCTGAGACACACATCATACCAAGTCGCAACGAGGGGTCTCATTTATAAGGGGCTGGCATCCATTCATTTCTGATACCATGAGTAGGACTAATACGATTAAGATTGTACTGCACCTGTCAGGTATCCTGTGAGCCTTTCTTAGTCATGTCTTCATGGCCTTTTCGATATGAATTTATGCATCTCCCTGGATTGGTGAAACGTGGCTCAAGACACTGCACCAGTCACGGCCGAGCTTTTACTGGAAAGATACACTGTTGAATTAACGATTGCCTCCTTATTTGCCCTTGTCATAAAAACAAGCCATGTTCCCATATATGTGTCAGCCATCAACTTCAACCGTCTTCTTCTGCGTATGCATCTAGACTACATGTATTTCATCTAGATCAAAGAGTTGTAGTTCATAAGTCTCATCATGCGTGTCTATGTGATTCATACAGTGGTATAAAGAATATGGCGTGTCATCATCGCTTCTCAACTATTCCGACACCCCGCCTATATGCATCCAAATGATCTATTAAACAACACATCAGTGCTCCTCAAATACTATTCATACACAGACATGATATATATAAATCGGTTTCATCATCCCAGGCATAGTTGCGCCGTTGAAAGTATGCATCCGTCTCAGCCAAATCGAATCCCCGAGTTGGCACTCCATGTTCCCTCTTGGCCTTGAGGTCCTCCCGCCGGCGGCGATCCTCCAAACTTGATTCCCATGGATGGGTTCCACGTTCCAGGCATTGCGCTCGACTGCGTCTGCCCGGGTTGAGGCGGCATCTGCTGCTGTTGCGTTGCGCCCCCAGCCCAAGATTGAATCGATGCCTCCGCGGGACTCTGTACTGCAGGCCTAGGAAATGTGGTCTGTTGCTGCGGTTGTAGCGGTTGTTGATACTGTTGATGCAGTGGCGGCTGCTGCTGGTGGTATGCCTGCTGATACGACTGTTGAAACTGTGGCTGTTGCTGCTGTTGCTGCGGGGCAAATTGATGGTTGTGGGTGACAGGCGGCGATGTGTATCCTGGCGACGGATTACGAACAGGCTGCTGGCTATGTTGAATGTTGAGACTCGACAACGTCGGCATATTGAGTTCCCTGCAAACATCTTGATTAGCCCTGAATCGATCAAACATTAAGATCCCAGTTTTCCAATGGTGCTCACTCTTCCAGGCTCCTTGCCTCCATCCGTCGCTCCGATACCCACGCTTTGATAGGGTCCCGAAAACCATTGGCAACGATCCTATTGAGATCATTGTAGAATTTCCTTCCCACTTCCAAGTTGTTGCCAATTTCCTTGTACTTAAAGTACGCGCCGTTCAGTTCCTGTAACACCTGTTCGCGCTCACGATGGCCTTTTCCGTCAACGAGACGCTTCTGCGACTCGAATTCTCTGTTGGAGCGCTGAAGCTGCAGCAAAAGATCCTCCTGGTCTTGCGCTTCCTTTTCAATGGCTTCAATCTCAGGCTCGTAGAGCTTGTCTAGTCGCTTTTCAAAAAACTCTTCGAAATGAACCGTCTGCAAGGGCGTCGTCGTATAAGTGCGCTCAAGACGAGCTGCTTCTTTGAGAATATCAGGCTTGATATCGTCGCGCCGGACTGCCTCCCGTAAGGTCTCAACCTTTCTTCTCCTCTTGCTTTCCATTCGAAGGATATCATTATAAACACTTCGTACGCGCCCGACAGAAGCTTTCAGATCGCTTGAAGTTTCAATAGGCGTACTTGTGGGCACGTGATTCATCAGAGATTGGTTTGAGCCCGACAAAATCTCCAGCATCTCTTTATTTGCGATAAACTTGTCACGCACGGCATCGTCGCTGGCTGCGCTGTTTTGAAAGTAGCCTCCGATTTCGGTAATGGCAGCCCAAAACTTTGAGCCATTGGGATCGACTTGGCTCTCGGGCCTCAGCCATCTGCTGGTTCCGTATTTTTTGCGCAACTGGTCATCCTCCTCTTTCTCTGCCGCTAGCGCTGCCTTGCCCTCCTCATATATCGCCCAGTCGTTGGATCGCAGCTTGTCAATGTCAAGTAGGCTTCTCTGAATCTTGTTTATCGCGTCAGACTGTCGAATCTCCTCTGCATGCTGAATCAAGCTCGGTGGAAGACCAAGTGGCTTTTCCAAGGCCATTAGGGATCCGGGCAAGCCAATGGTGCTAAGGAGTGTATGTATCTTCTCTGTTAGAGTCTCTAGCTCCTGTATGATGTTTTGGTTCACCATACGGTCTCTGCGTTCCTCATAGATCGATATAGCAACATGAACCGAAAACGGGACTAGCTTCGAGAAAAGCGCTGGCCCAAGCTCCCCATGGTCACTCAGATAGTCGAGAGGATTGGCTACATGGAGGGGCGTTCGCGCGGCGGCCATATTTGCCCTCTCTAGGATCTTCAGCTCGGCTTTCGGAGGTACAGGGTCTTAATATGTGTTAGCGCGAATACCCGAAGCACAATGAGCGATAACATACTGAGGAAGATCAAATCGTTGTCCTTTTCCGCTCTCTTCAAGTCTTCTTCCAGCTTGCGCTTCAAAGCCTGTAGGTCCTCCAGGACTGTCTTGTTTAGCGATGCAACACGACCTTCCTTGATGCCATCATTGGCGCAAATGACGGCGTCCTTTAGCCGAGCAATCTCTTCTCCGTATTTTCTCTTCTCTAAGCAATCGCACGCGGCGCGGTACTGAGCAGCAGCAGCAAAGTGGTGATGCTTTGCGTTCATGTGATGAATCCACGCGCTGCTGATGGCCTCGCTACTAACCGCGGCATCTGCAGCCAAGTTGTACAGGTCAGACACTCTTGCTGCCAGCTTCGCAATCGAGGCGTCCTTGTAGCCGTCCATGACGGCCTTCTGCCAGAAGCACTCTTGGCTCTGCGCCAGAAAGAGCTGCACGAGGGATTCAAGGGTGTTGTTGTCCATATCGTCGGGCGGGTCCGACATGCGCAGCTCGGGAAGCACGGCTTTCTGGACATGCGAGAGGACGCCTGCGGCCAGTGAGAAGTAGTTTGCTGCCGTCTTCAGACCCTCCGTGTCTCCTCGAGGCGTGTTGAGGGCAAGCTGGGAGTAAAGTGCGGCAAGATTGTAGAGAATGTTCATCAGTTCGTATTTGAGGTTGTTGCGCGCCATCGGCCGCTCGGTGTGATAGCCAAGAGCGGGATACCAGGTGAATTCGGCACCAATCTAGATGATTCAAATAGTCAGTACCTGGAGCATAGCACAGCACAGAATCTTCCCCTCGTCTCTGCCTCTTCCCGTGCCGTGTTTCACAGAAAAAAACAGTTCGCATAGCGACAGTGACGCACGTCGATTGGAAACTTGCCGCCTATCCACACGAGCTGTCCCGCATAGACCTGGAGCTTCTTGATGCCGCTCAGATGCGGCTCTCGCACATTGGTGGCGTCTCGCCGCAGCGCGTCAATCATCTCCAGATCGTGCTGGAACATGTCCGGGTGCTGGTCATATTTGGTGTTTATGTACTGCCGGATCGTCGTCGAGAGAGAGAGCTGCAAAGACCGGCGGAACGGGATGCTCAGGATGTTGTTGGATGGGCTGCGTTGCAAGAGCTGTTAGCACAACGCTCGAGGCAGAGAATAGGCAGACGCGGGATATGACATACGTAGACATGGTGGGCGCCGGGCCGCCGTCGAGAAGACAGACTTTTTGGGGACTGCGAATGGCGAATGTTGTAGAAAGGAAGCGCCAAAGCCATCATGACATAATAAAGGCTTGATGTTGGATCTTTTGCTGGTTGGCGGGGCATCTGCCGGACACCCATCGAGGGGCGTGGATGACTCAGCAATGCTCTTGGCGATGGCCATTATGAACGACAGTACAGTTAGCTAGTAATTACTACTAGTAGGTAGTAGCTATACCCTGCACTTGGACACTGAATGATATAGTGTCACGACACGAGCCTGCATCATTGAATGTATAGTGTATCATTGTCTATGTTTCTCCATTTATCAGGAGTATTCGGGTCTATAATATGGCCGGGTTGCCTCCTTCCGGCCACTCAGTAGCCCCAAAGCCATCTTGCATCATATAAGTCAAAGCGATGCGGCGCTGCACTAGGCCGACATCACCAAAGCCAACAAAATCTACATGACATACATCCCAAACCCATGCTCCGAGATGAAGAAAGAAGAAAAATAAAAGAAACAAGTACAAAACAAGAAGTTGAAGCACACAAAGCCGGTTCAAAAGAGAAACATAGCTTCATCCGCTTTGGCCACCTAAGTAGACAGAGGAAAGCTCCGAGTACCTAGCTACCGCATAAAGCCTGAGTGTTTGCTCCGTGTCCCGCGACTAGACCCTGGTTCCCGGTTCTATTACACGAGATACAAGTAGAAGATGATATCCAGCCCATTTCCGGAACGCCAGCCCTTGGGGAAAAGAAAAAAGTAGAAAAAGGAAGAAAAAGAAGATGCAAGCTTTCAAATGATTGCGTTTAGGAGGGCTTCAAGTTCACCGATTGGCCTTATAACGGTCACTTTTCTTCGCCGCCTGTCTTCAATGCGCTGCGCTATGAAGGCCCTCTCTCTGTTGGGAAAAGAAAGTGGCCTACAGTCATGTTGTACTGGTAGGTAGCACAGCTCACCAGAGTGAGCATAAATGGTGACATTCGGAGGAGATTTAAAAAGGAGCCCGCCTCCAGATCTGTTTCAACGTTGCCAGTCTCGCCTCCAGACATGAAGAATTATTTGGAGGTAGTGCCAATCATCATGGGGTGTACAATGTTGCATCGAGTCAGAATTTCCGTCTTATGATGGGATCCAAACAAGCTCAATGACACCATCGATATTGCTCATCGGCTGTTTGTCGGCGTGGACCCATCTCTCGTCATCCCTCTTGCGCGTGTATGTTTGCAGCACGGAACCATCCGACTGGACTTCAGACTCTTGAAGCTCCCAGGAGATCTTGCGGCCCGTCTTCAGCAGTGACTGTCGGCGCGGTCCAAACATGAAATCAAGGTTCCAGCCCTTGTTTTCCGGCGCCGCGTACAGAGTAGCTTCCATTTGGTTGGTGTCAAAGGTGATGCCCTTTGGGTAGTGAGAGATGGAGTAGCCCGAGATGATAAAGTCGTCGGTCGTTTGGAAGCGCATCAGAGAGCAATCTTCGCCACAAGCATGGGCAATCTTGGTGTACTGGCCAGGCTTGGCAGTGTGCCAACCTCCACCGCGGTAGTGGTGCAGCGAAAGCGGCTTGATTCCCCATTCGTAGAAGCCGCTGGGATGGCCGAAGAAATCGAGCTGCCAGAGGTCCCAGAGAGTGGTCAAACGGACCTCTGTATTCTCGTAGATGCACTTGCGCAGGATAATGTCTCCCTGAGGACCCCAGCCAGAGTTGGACTCGAGGATTTTTGCTTGCGTGGTGCAGCTGCCGTATAAGCTGGTGATTTTCTCAGCCATGGACCGAGACAGGAAAACTCCGGCACCTCCAAAGGCTTGTGAGCCGTGGCGCTCAATGGCGCCCACGTCCTCGGACAAGGTGCCAATATACATGTCTCTGGTATGGTCGAAAGTAGCCATCTTCTCAATGAGGCCGTGCATGTTGGGGAAGAAGGTGTCATCGTCGCAAGTCACCAACCACTTCTTGTTTGCCGCGTCAGGGTGGGTGTAGAGCGTCGGCACGAGATTCAAATAGCGGACAGCCATCTCGACGGAGGAATTGGAGTGATAGACGTCGACGTCAATGCCGACATCGCCCAGCATGTTGGCCACTTCTTGAAGCTGGTCGTCGGTAGCGTCGAGAAGCATGAGAAGCAGCTTGCCGCCGTTGGAGTTGCCGTGATTGTCGGTGAGCCAAAAGATCCACTCGTTGATGGGCGTCGTGTTTGGATCCAAGAAGCGTTTGTAGGTGGTCGAGACACCAAACATGAACTGGGAGGCGTCGACGCTGCGAGGGTAGCCAGAGGCAGGGACCTCGACTTCCAAGGGGGCGGCACAGACATCGCCTCCGCCTAGCCGTTTCCCCAGCTCAATGGTCCGGAAGCTATCGGGCAGCAGCTTTTGTGAAAGCTTGGTCATTCGCTTGCGCTCCAGGCCATCCTTGCGGGTGAATCGGACATAGCGCTTCATGTACTGGAATCTATCTTCAAGCTGGTAGCGGTCTTTGATTTGCTTGAGGTGGTCTAGGTCAGCGTTGCAGTTCATCTTGACGCTGACCTTGGGAGCACTGGACTGCTCGGTGGTCTTGTTTTCGAGAGGCTGCTGGTTCTTGGCGTGCGAATCTGCTTCTGTCCTTACGCCAGCTTGCTCGAGGATCTTGGAACTGACGTGGAGGCTGTCGTTGCGCAGGGTGGCCATGAGAATAAAGAAAACGCACAAGGCGCCCAATATCGACCGGACGATTGGACTCTTCATGGTGATAACTCGATGGGGGCCCGGCAGCAGTTTGGCGCCCATGCTAGAAAGATCAGGATAAGTCGAGGATTGTATTCTGGCGCAAGATGTGGACTAGGAGGCCCGTGTTTGGCGCGAAATCCAGCAAACAAGGCGTTGCTTCTGGTGCAAGAGCCTCTTCTCAGATATGGCTCAGGAGCGGGTGAAGTCGTGCTGAGAGTTGCGAGTCGACCTGTGGGTGATACGAAGCGAGTGTAAAGTGTAATGAACGGTGGTAAATGAGCAGGTGGGAAAGGCGTAGGCGAGCCGACGATGCAAACGAGGCTCCGCGGCTTGCGAAAAGAGGCGTAGGGTAAAAGAGTGACACAATCAAGCCGGTCCGAGGGAGCTTGGTTCGAGTTGGGGAACAAGAGGAGAAGCAAGCAAACACGCAAACAGCCGCCGCAAGCCAAATCCTACATAGGACGATCACGATCCAGCAGACTCGACTGCGAGTGATCAGCGAGGGACAGAGGGAATGGCGAGGATGGAAGAGGAGAGAATAGAGAATGAAGAAACGAGTTGACGAAGAAGTGAAGAGAAGAGGAGTGGAAAACGATCTGGTGCCACAACTGGCATGGGAGCTCAAGCCATAAGGCAGGAGACGGTGGCCAGGCCGGAGTAGCAAAGCGAGTCAAAGGAATTGCCAGTCTGGTGCAAAAAGAGGGTCCGCTGAGGGTGGAATTGCGGCAGGGATTCTGGCTTGTCATTGAGGTGGGTGTGGATGGATGGATGGGATGGGGATGGAAGATTTTGGTGGGGGCCTGTTTGGGGCCTGGACATGGGCGGAGGGCCAGCTGAGATACGAGGCACAAAGGTAGAGGGACTTGGGGGCTGCAGCTGCAGCGGGAATGATACGGAGCCGTGCTGGGCTGTAGGTACAGGTACTTTGCATCAAGCCTCAGCAGGCGTACTCCGTCTGGGACTGTCTGTGACACTGTGCTTTCATTTTCCATGTCGAGCTGCAGCACATACTGTATATACTGTACCTGGATTTACTGCGCACTCCAGAGTGCTGCTGCAGGTGGTGAGATGCAGGTAAGCCAGCTGAAGTGGTGCATTGTCCATTGGGTTTTTGCAGAAACAGTTTGCGAGCTGTGCCAAGTTCACTGCCCGTCCGGTCCTGGGAATATTGTAAGTACTGCCTACATGTAATGACGCTGCATAGGTGTTGATGCTGGTTTCTGTAGATAATGTCTAAGGTAGCTTTGAGTGTACCTGGTCACTTGCTATAGTACTCTTCAGCCTCGTATATCGCACTGGCCTTATCGTACAAGCATGTAAGTACGGTAGTAGTATGTATGGTAAATATGTATGTCCTCGCTTTAGCTCTCCACATCCGGGCTTCTGGAATTTCTTAAGCCAGCCTCGCTTGTGTGGCTTGGCCCGCCGAGACTTGATGATGAGAGCACGGGCCGAATGTTTGTTTGCATCAAGCTTTTTGCCTGCGCCATTGCTCGGTGTAAAGTGCGCAACCCAGAGTTGAACTTGCTAGGTGGCCGTTATATCCAATTATTTGCTGACCACTGAGATAGGCATATCCAACATAAACAGATCAATAATAAGAGAGAATGGCCACTACACCGCTGAGATACACTCCGTCTAGGGCTAGCATGGCCATCAAAAATACTCACCTGCCATATCCATCAGCGATGCTACGCGCCCGGAGCACAGTGCCCGGAATCAGGGGCAGCAGTTGTTCGTCTGCTCTGCCAGCGTCCGCCAGCTGGTTTTCTCCTTCTCCTTCTTCTTCTTCTTCTTCTTCTTCTTGTATCTGCGCACAGCTAAACACTCCTGGCTCTACTATCACGTGCTCGTTGTTGCTCTTCGACATCTCCTACTGCACCTTTATCCCTTCTTCTCGACTATTTCGAACACAGCCTTGCTATCACGCCTGTGGATCCCTCTCTTTCCACCATGTGCCAGCTAAAACCCCCTGGGCGGCCGTTGATCGCTGGGTCCCCGCGGGCAATGCCCGTAAATCCATGCCAAGAGCGGGACGGTTGGACGGGGTCTCATTTCGTCAGAGCTCGCATCGAGCAACTCCTGAGCTCCCTGGCGCAGGACTGATACTGTGCGAAAAGGTACGTGTACGACATGTACGACAATCTGAAGCTCTGAAGCTCACTACTATAGTACATACTGACCGGCGCGCTAGTCTCTGTACCTGCAGACACAGTTGCTCTGCCTCGTTGACCGCTGAACAGCAGACGAGGCCTGCGTTGATAGGCGAGCAGGCGGATGCAGGGGCCAAGATTACAGCTGCATGAAGCATCTCGTCTCCTGCCTATCAGCCATCTTGACGTGATGTCGAGGCTGAGATGGCTGAGATGGCTGGTGCGAGATATGCTGTCCGCATGGCGTATGGAAACTTGCTTCGCCCTGCGTCAACGCCGCAAGCCTAAGCCAAGCCAAAGCCAAGCCAAGCCAAGCCAAAGCCAAAGCCAAAGCCAAAGCCAAAACCATGCTTCTTGAAATTTGCGTTGCAGCATCGTGCTAAAACGACAGCAGAAGCAGCCAAGCCGCACTTTTCGCCCGCTCGTTGCAGCTGCTCACCAACCGTCTCCCCCTGAGTTATTAATCCTGCTCTCTTGCCCTCCATCTCCATACAGTGTCTCTGTTGATATTACGCATTGCTCCGATCGCCGCCATCCTGTAACGCTCGAGGCGGCGCGATGCAGAATCAGAAACGGGGCGCGCGATAAAAAAGCCAAGTTTTGGACCCTGCCTTGTCTGGCGGGGCTGCGGATCCAAGCCACGATCCACTGAAGAACAGCAAAACAGACTTTTCCTCTCTTTGCACGTCATTGGCGTCTCTCATTTGCCTTGTGCGGTTGAAGGATCGGCGAGAGAGCCGCGCAATCTGCGCTGAGGCATTGACTCAGGGGGAGATACTTTGCCAAGGGAGCGTGCAGAACCGATTGGAGGGAGGTTCACGGAGAGATGGAAGCGTTCGTTTTTCGTCGCGAATGCGGTCCAAGATTGAGGTTGGGGCTAGAACCTCGAGATTGGAAATGGACGTTGGCCGTGACAGGGCTGTTGAAGCTAAAAGTTGACGACAGGGGCAGCACTTTTGATTTCTCCCCATCTGTGATACCACAATGCAGCAGCCTGCCTGCTACTAATGCCAGTGCGACAGCAATCGTTTGCCCGAATGCTGATTAGGGTGTCGAATATTACCGCCTTCTTGGTTCATCGAAAGGAGACGCCGAGTGCGCTACGACGACAGTGGAAACTGTACCTACACCTAACAGTACTGTACCGTATTGCTCCTGGTATCCACAGACAGGGGCGGCTGGTTAAGCATCAGCCAAGGCCGGCTTAAGCGTTGCGATCTACGTTTCCAGTGCTTGCCAAGAATCAATCTGCCGCCTGGCTCAGTTAGACTTGGCTTTCGGAGATCCTGGTCGTGCTACCGTTCTCCGTAGAGGCCACAGGGTTTGCCAAGGAAGTGGATTGCAGCCCACAACAGTGCCGAACTGCAATGTCGTCCCTGACTTCGGTAGGCAGGCCAAACCAGCAATCTTGTCAAGCTTGTGTCCGTCTACTAGTTCGCCCGAGGCTGTCGAACCGAGCATCTTGGCCGTTGGACGCCACAAAGGGCGCTTCTCAGATTGCAGCCATTCTCTCTCCATCAGACCGCAGGCTCCCTGCGACGGCTCCAGACTGCTGACAGCATTGCAAATCTTGCCCAAAAGGATGGCGGCATCGAAAAGCATATTTGGCACTAGGTTGCGCAACGCCCGCTACCACCAACGGTGGCCTAATACTTGATAATGTCAATGGTCTTTGTTAGTATTTGATGGTGTTTGATGGTTGCCATCAAATACTACCTCCCGGTTGGGGCACTGTTTACAGTACTCACATACAACAAGCAGCGCCGCATGCTATTGGTGGCGCTTCCGTTCATCACAGGGTGCAACGTTGGCGATGTGCGGGTCGGCGCCCTCAAGTCCAAACATGTTTCACTGCCCAGCGAATCGTGTGATGATGCTGCACATAAATAATCAGCTGGCTGCCGTTCCCACATCGCCGTCACATTTCTGCGATTCCACATACTCGCTGTTACATCTACACAGTACAAACATACACAGTCGCAGCGTGCCGTGGCAAAACATGTTGAAACTCGAAGAACTATTTAATCTCCCGACGCTCGGAGAAACAATGTTAAACGCATAACACGCTACCTAATCCTATTTTTAGCTACACTAACTCGACTCGGCGAGTGGCGACACTTTTGGATGTTTGAGATGTCAAATCTGGGTTTCGTATCGCTTCACCAACGTTCTTACCTGGTTGCATTCGCTTCATCTGTTCATCCAGAGCGTGATGAGGCAGCCACTCAGCATGCGCCTTTTATTGAAAGCGCTCAACGAGCGGCGGTTTATTAGCCACAGCTCCACTCGCTTCTTAACTTCTTCTCCATGGACGCGCGTATGCAAAGTGGGGTTCTTTAAAGCACATATGATGACTACTATCAATGGAATACGTGAGTCTATGGGCAACGCCTTTATCTTCGCAGCCACCTTGGAGCTTGATAAGAACTCGGATCAAAGGGCACTCGAACTGGCCAGATGACAATATCTAATCGCTTATTGCTCAAAAATTGAGGGTCACCAGGCGTGTTTTCCCAATACAAATGCAGAGCTTGGCAGTAGACTTGGCGCAGAGAGCTGCAGTTGAGGGAGCTGGACGTACGTAAGTATTCGATACTGACTAAATGTTGGCCATTGCTTGATGTGCTGCAGAGAGCTAGCTGCACGCTGACGGGCCAGAGGCGGTAATGCGACCAGCTCTCAATGGTTGGATTGGTGTCTTTATGTGCGTGGCGGTGGCTAGATTTTTAATCGAGCATCAATTACCTTGGCCAGTCAATCCGTCGCATCAAGTTTCTTTAAGACAGCGCGCAGATATCCGCGGTTTACATTTGGCCACCGGGTGTCGGCTTAATCGCAGCCAAACATGACGCCTATCGCTACGCATTATATATACACATGTGCGTTTGGCCAGGTAAGTTCCTCATGGCTCCCTGCGCGCAAAATGCAGGGAGTAGCTTCCTGCAAAGCTTAGATGGCTGCTTCATCAAATCGGAATCCATGAATGTGCATCCACCTACGCGGCTACCAAAATCTATTCAGCTTCACATAGGACGGCCAATGTGATGCTGGCGCTTACATTTGGGCAGCCAAACAGCGTGACGCTTTTTCTTCTTCTATTCTAGTCAAGAGCCAAGCGGCTTGGCATCTGCAATATGACCAGCCTTCCCCTCATTCTTGACATTCAATATGCAGATTCTTAGAGATAGTGCACGCCTCGTGATGCATACCTTTTAAGCTTAGTTGGCATATTACCAGGGACTGAAGAGAGCGCACTTTTTAAAGTTACACGAATTTGATATGCTCGGCGATAGATTTTGGCGCCGATGGCTTCGTTCATACACTTTTTTCCGATATTGAGACGAAGCAGCCTCTTGGGAAGTTTTGTGGACAGCGTAGTGAATAGCATGGTGATGAACAGACGCTCTTGTCAATGACGAAAAGAGAAGTAGCTGCTTTAGTCAATGCGTTGCCGCCAAAGCTTCTAATTATGTAAAGGAGCATATAATGCTCCTCTGTTTCAGAAGGGAGGCTAGAAATACATATTCCTAGTAGTACCCAGGAAGTAGCAAGTGACTAGCAAGTATGGCCTCGCATGAAAGAATCGCATGAATATATCCACTTGATCTTATCATCGCCTTTTCTGTAACAACCTAGCCAGGGCAATCCCAAGTTATAAAGCTCTGATTTTCATCTTTAGGTTGCTTAGTTTAATAGCAAATGCTCTCTAGCCAAACTGCCTGCGAACAACAGCATCAACTAGCATCGTCATGAGCAATACCGATGAGGATTTGCCTCCAGACTATGGAGCTGAAGATCAGATTATGCTGCTCCCTCCGCCCTACCACCGTCGGCACGATGATCCTACTGCTCGGAATGACGGGGTTATAAGATTGAACAACATTCTTCCGGGGTCTGGAAAAGCGTCTAGCACGATATCGAAGTACTGGAGGTGGATCGCTGAAGAAGTGGCGTCGTCGACGGAGCGTCACAGAAAGAGTAAGTCTATCTGTCTATATATGGCGTTTAGGTTCTATCTAACGTTGGCGTGTTAGATTCAGACATGTGTTTTGGGGCTTGCTGTCGCGGCTGATGCAGGTCTCGACCTACGGGTACCGTTTATAAGAGAGCATTTTTCCTTTGATGTAGATTTGGAAGATGAGAGGGTTATTCGCGCACGCATGGGTCATTTTCGGAGAGGGTATTGGGATACGATGGATATAGTATGTTGGAGCTGGAGTAGTTGTTGATGTAATTCCAGGCTTTGTAGTGCACAGTCTTGTGAATGGTGATACGTGCTGCAGCGGGCATTCGCAGCCGAGTCAACTGAATGACTTCGTGTTGCAGCCTTCAATGTCCTTTCTTCCTTCCAATCTCCCTCTCACACGTCAATCAGCGGCTTCGCTCCTCTACAGGAATTCCATCATCGTCTTGCTGGCAACTGACGGCACGAAGAGAGCAACCCTAAGACTTCCACATCTTCTCAACGTCGCCCGCATATTCGACAATGTCGCTCGGCTCAAGCGTACTCCATTTCGCCTCATGCTCCACGGCGTCAATGAAGTGCTTGAGCGCAAGCACCGTCTGGCCCGCCCACTTGGCCGGGCTCACGCCCCCAACGCCCGTGGCCATGGGGACCATGAGCAGGCTGTGAATCTCATCCTGCTGCTGCTGCTGCTGCTCGCGCGCGCCGGCCCTGCGCACACTGCGGTTGTGCTTGTCCACGGCGCACAGCAGGCTCCAGGTGCACTCGTAGACAACCTCGCGGTCCCATTCGACGTTTGACGGCACGCGCATCAGCGGACACAGCGCCAGGTACTTTGTGCCCCAGGCGTTGCGCGAGCGCTGGTGGAACTCGTCCGGAATGCGCAGCAGCGTGCAGGTGCCCGGGGGCGCAAAGCCGCGCCAGTCGTCGTACAGCCTCGCCTGGACGGCTCTGGTGAGGGCGAGGTAGTCGTCGCGCGGCGAGAAGGAGCGCGAGATTGCGTCGTCGAAGCCGCCGTCCAGCCGGCCGTACGAGTTTGCCGGCGACACGATGAGGTCGAACCGGGCCTCGACAAAGGACAGCGCGCAGTTGTGGTAGGTGATTGCGAGGGACGAGAGGCCGTGGGATGCGAGGGCGGCGTGCAGGGCGGCGCTGTGGGCGTCGTTGATGCACAGCATGTGGATGTGCGGGATGGGCGCCGTGTTTGGCTGGGATGGCGGCATGATGGCGGTTGCTGTGGTCTGTCTGGTCAAGGCATCTAATGCAAGATTTGTACTGGAATCTATATATTCGATTATCTCGTCTGCGTGGATTGGTGTTGGCGTTGGTGTTGAAGCTGTTCTCACATGATTGTTGGAGCGGATTACATAAAGCTGGGGCTAACGACGTGATCCCAGTCTCAATAACATTTAGCCAAACGCACGAACACCCCGGCGAGACGAGAGCTGTTTTACATACGAAGACCGGAAAAGAGCATTGATGGCGAGCACTATCAAGGCTTCAATCGTTCTTCTCAGCAGGGCAGATCAACGGGCCATGATAACTTTCCTTCGGTATGGGGATCCATCGCGGGATAACTATTGGCAGCCTGAAATATCGCCTCTAATAAGTTCTTTGCGGGGTTCTGATGCGGCGGGACATTGACTGTATAGTAATCCAGTGGCGTTTCCATAAACTCATTGAAAATTACCTTGAGGTAATCACCGGCGAGTAAATTAAGCTCACCGGAAGTTTTAACATTGCACCTACACCATAAAAGATGACATGGGGCTCTTCTCCATCAAAAGAGAGCAACTGTCAGTTACACAAGTTACCGCAATGTCTTCATTTCAGCTGTTCTCTCTACTGCCCGCAGAAATCCGCTGTAGAATATATAATTTTGCCGCACCGCCTCGGGTCGTCCATCTTCATCAACAAGTCGAGAGTTTTGAAGATTTCGAAAAGAGACTGCCGCACATAACAGTCGCGGAGCGTAATCTGGGCCCAGATGTTGTTTACTCTTCATTCTATCATCATCTTCTGGAAGCATCAGCCATTCTTCGTCGTCAAAGACGATCATTCTTCAAGCAAACCAAGCTCGAAGCATACGGATTCAAACAAGCGGGCACAATTCTCTTGGGAGTTTGAATCCATCGTTCCATTTGATGTCTTGATGCAAACCCCCACATTGGCATTTCCCCTGTATCAAAGAGCCACCATCTCCTGCCACGCAGCCATTCCACCGCTTCTCCATACTTGCTCCGAGTCACGGTCATATCTCATCCGGTATGGGTATCAGCTTGCGTTTCCTTCCACGGCTCAGGGCCCACAGACGTGGTTTCATTTTGAGCAAGATACACTGCTACTTGACGACGATTTTGAGAGGCCGGAAGAGAAGAAAATTGCAAGAATCCCATATACTCCTCATCATTTCAGACCTCAAGATATAAGTCGCGTTCAGCGACTGGCATTGGCCGTACCTACCCACTCTAGTCCTATATTTCTTGGGCACAAGCTCAACCCGGAGCTCAAAGAACTCACACTCGTCGAGTGGGGTTCTAGCGAGTCCGAGCAAGCACTGCGTCAGTCAATTGTTGACCCAGCTATGCTTCGCCCAGCACCAACCATCTCTCAAAATTATTACAAGGGAGAGCACTTGTGCATGCTACCAGTCGAGGAGACTGATTCTCTGTGGACTACATTGGAGCTGGAAGTGTTTGGGGTCCGGGAACACTGGTTTTATACAAACCCAGAAGACGCGAAACTACTCAAAAAGCATAAGCTTGACAATGGCTTCCACAGCCATTTCATGAAAGACAAGTTGGTTATGCTAAGAGAAGAATACGAGCAGCAGAAGGCGGACATTGAATATAGCAACAAGGATTATTACAATTATCCTTGGCTGCCATTGCAGAAACACGAGGAGTACCCACCGTGGAGCATTCATCAGATACGTTTTGCGCATATTTGCACACCATCCACTGCTGAGAGAATAAGGGAGAACCGTTCGAGATTCATGGAACAATTTACCAAGCTGGCAGCGGATGCAGCGCAAGAGGAAGATGGGTATGATCTCACGTGGACTAAGCAGCATCGTCTGCCACATCCCTTTGTCCTTCAGAGATACAGCAACTGGCCTGGGGTTGATGAATCACAGCATAGCATAGAATTAGAATGGTGGTTTAGGAGGGGGCTCCCTGTGATTGGTAGCTCGATCTAGACAGACACATATCTAGCCATATAATATTGAGTCGCTATGATCTACTAGACACCTCTGGACACAACCCTAAAAACAATTGCAATAAACGATTGATACCTACCTCAATGTCCTAACAAGCTACTTTAACTCTCCCTACTTGACATGGAAGATACGAAACGTAATCTACTTAGCCTTGTCTCTTAGTCACCGGATAATTTCTTTCGATGCCGATTAAAGTTGCATTGTACTTGAGAGCTTAAGTCTCCAAGGAAAGCGTCCATAACATGGCCTTTGATGGATAACTAAGGTATATAGCACTTGTATATATTTCACTTTTCATGACCTCTTATCAACATTAATTGACGCTATCAACGGTATCTGCCCCATGCTTGCTGTCCTCGGGCGCTTCGTATATCCAAGGCCCCCCCGTTTCATTTGGCTTGTCAAATCCTTTGTTATCATGTGCCTTCAGGCATGAGACTATGAGCTTCGAGTGATGGATGGCACTGCAAGCTCCGACAAACTTTATTTACACCCGGCTGGGCCGGTGATAAAAAGCGAACAAAGAAAAAAAAAAGATGCCTGGATCTTGAGTACAATCTAGGTAAAGTCGGATGGCTACTACCTTGGGTAATTGGCGGTTGGACAACATGGAGATTGCCCCAGACTTGAGCATCTGGTTACACGATGCTGATAAATGCATGCATTGGCTTGGCAATTGACGCTCATCTGAAAATGCACAGACAGCCGTCAAAGCGCAGGTGTATTTCCGTTGTGCGGCCTCTGCATGTCCTTGAATTCTGCTGCACAGTACGCTAGCTCTCGTCTTGAGCTCGCTGTAGCTGTCAGCCGTCCCTGGCCTAGCCTGTGCTGGTTTGGGCTGCCGTGGACTGGCCCGAGCGCGTGCAGCGGGTGGCGCGGCGTGGCGTCTGGGCTGGCGCTGCGGTGCCTCTCACATGTACCTGATCTCGGTCAGATTCCTTGGCCATCCGTGTTGTTAGTGCCATCGACCATCATATGGACATCAAATGTTAATTGCGCAGATGGCCTTAATCCCAGCCTACATGACTCAGACTTTGATATATCAGGCGTTAAAGCCTCAAGTCAGCATGAAGAAAATGCCAGTAATCCACTCATCCCACTGCCGACAAAAAAAAAAAGCCTTCTACATCAGGTGAGCCTTGCACATTGTGCAACTTGGGATACAAAAGTCGCATGGTGCATGTGATTATAGCAATAGCTAACTGAAAAAAGCTCAGTGGTACGACTGAGCCAGGTTCTAGTAGGATTATGCTAATTGCTCAAGCCAATCTCAAAAACTCTTGCTCACGAGCGAAAAATCTTCAAAAACATATGCTTCATATGGAGCACCCATGGGACATAGTTGCCATACAAGATCCCCCTCCTGGACTGCTGTGGTTGATGAAAGGTATCGACCGCACATATTCTCTCCAATACGGTACCAAGCGTCCTGCTACAGAAAACGATCATCCAATGCATTACGGTTATGACAAAGTATGTGGACTTATAGAGTTATGCAAATTCTGCCTTTGATACTTTCATGGATACTAATAATGTGATAGAAGCCTCCAGGCGAACTAAAGGCACAAGTTGCCTTTCTCATATCTCGTGAAATTCCTAGTACTGACTGGCGAGCTACGGATCCTAAATGGGCCGAAGGGATGCTAAGCTCTCTCTCCCTTCGCGGGCCGTTTGGGATCATACATGTTCATAACATGTATAGGAATAATCACCCAGCAGAAGAAAAGCTTGATATGGCCAGGCTTATTCAGGAATGCTGTTCCGGAGATAACGATTTGTTACTGGGCGATTTCAACCTGCATCATAAACTATGGGCCGGTCTGGATTTGCCACCGAACAAAGTGTGCTCAGATTCCAAATTGCTGGCAGAGAAGACGGAAGAGTTTGGAGTGAAGCTCATCACAGAACGAGGTGCGATTACTTACACTCGCTCTGAAGAAAATCAGTCTACAATCAGATCAACCTTGGACCTTGCCTTTATTAGCAGGCAATTGCATCCTCAACTGATTGACTGGGAGGTCTTAAAGGTCTCTGGATTTGGATCTGATCATCGAATTTGTCAGACTCGTTTGAAAACAATCCCAAATCGAAGACTCGGTGCACGGTTTCAATGGGACAAGACGAATATATGTCAACTTCGTCAGATGGTCGAAAAAGGCCTAGGGAAATTACACCCTAAAAATGTGACAACCACGGACGAGACTGAATTGGCAACCGGGGAAGAGGTCGACTTGCGAACCACAGACGGCATCGACTCCTATGTTCAACATATTAACCAAACCCTAACGAAAGCTATAGATCACTTGGTCCCAAAGAGATATCCTTGCAAGTTAGCTTCGACTTACAAGCATCAGCCTCAGCAAGAACCCAAATCGTTCAGGGAAGCTATATCATCTACGGATAGCCATCAGGCTGCGTTGCGATGGTCCAAAGCGGCCCAGCTAATGGCTAAATCTGCGGGTCTTCCATATTGCCCAGACTTCCAATACAATGGCAAGTGCGCAAAAGATGGCCTGGAAAAGAGCATCATGTATATGGATGCTATATATGGGCCTGGCAATACGTCGCAAACTTCGCCCATCAACCCCGACCTCCCCAACAATCTTGACTGCAGCGTGCCTTCCGAATGCAAGCTGGATGAGACTGACATTTTGTATGTCATTAAAGATTTGCCCAATCGAAAGTCTTCTGGAGTTGACATTATTGGAAATGAAGCTCTCAAGATGGTTGCCGATCTTGTTGCTCCGCATCTGAGAATACTCTGCGACGCTTGCATGAACAAGGGCTATTGCCCAGCTCACTTCAAGCGTTCCAAGACCATCTTTTTTTTAAAGCCAGCAAAGACAGCCGACAATCCAAAAGCTTACCGGCCGATTGCGCTCCTTTCTAGTATTGGCAAGATTTTCGAAAAGATCATGGTCAAGCACATCACAGACTTTGTTGCAGATTCCGCTTCAAAGAACAAGCCATTACTTCCACGGAAGCAGTTTGGAGCGCTAGCCGGCAGGTCAACAACGATGGCGCTGCAAGCTTTGACAAACTTTGTTTACACCGGCTGGGCCAGTAGTAACAAGCGAAAAGTGTCCTTGTTGGGTCTGGATATTTCCGGAGCTTTCCCTCGCGTCAACCGCCGTAAGCTTCTCAGGACCTTGGTCCAGAAGGGCCTGCCGGGCTACATTATCAAGTTTGTATGGTCCTTCCTTTGCGACCGCCAAACTGTTTTGGAATTACCCGGCCACTATCCTGTGGATTTCTATGAGAACAGTGGCCTTCCCCAGGGCAGCTCTTTATCCCCCATTCTCTTACTCTTCTTTGCAGCTCCGCTTCTTGACAATCCGAAAGCTTCATCTCTTTCCGGCCCATCTACCATGACTTTTGCCTTTGTCGACGACACATACATCATGGTGCGATCCAACTCGTGGGAGAAGAATTGCGAGAAAATAGCGCAAGTACACGACGTGCTCAATTCGTGGGCAGAAGAAAATGATGTCTCGTTTGCGCCCGAGAAGTACGGCCTGTTACACTTTCTTCCTCCCAACACAAAGCCAGGCAGTGTCAAGTGTGTGCCGAATATCGACAAGCTACCTCCTGCCGAGAAGCTCTTTGAAAGAGAATACCTAGACATCTTGGGTGTTCGAGTGGATACCAGGCTTTCATGGAAATATCACGTCGACTTGATTTTTGACAAAGTGGCCAGACATAGACGCTATTTGAAGTGCATTTCTGGTTCAATGTGGGGTCTCAGCCTGTTCAGAATGCGACAGCTCTATGTTTGTAAACTTCTGCCCATCATAGCGTATGGCTGCGCGGCATGGTTCTTTGATTACCAGGGGACAATTCGCCAGGGACATATCCTACAGCACTTAGTCAAGAAGCTAGACACGCTGCAAGGCGAGTTGCTTGTCCAAATATCTGGAGCGATGAAGAATACATCGAGGATTCTCCTACGAAAAGAGCTACACATTTACCCTCTTTCGCAATCCCTTCGAATAAAGGCAATTGCTCACCACGCAAAGGTCTATGACACTGATCATGCCAAAGAACTTCGCTTAATAAGAGAAAGAGCTGGCCTTGGTGCTCACAGGCTGAAAGCACATCCATTTACTCAACTCGACATATTGGCAGAGAGGTTGAGAAATATGGCCAAAGGTCTTCATCACAACGTCAAGGAAACAATGTCTGACATTTTGAACTTTCAGGCTTCTGCTGAGTGGGACCAGTATCGAAACAGCCATGTGCCATCCTCGCCTGAGAGCAAGGCTCTTACCCTTAGAGAACCTTGGAGCAAACGGAGTTTAAACTATTATAAAAAGGTCAACCGCAAGCAGAGTACCATGTTGCTGCACTGCAGAACGGGCTGGATCGGCCTGCGAAGCCATTTAAAACGGCTCAACCTCGAACAGTCAGACCGGTGCCCCCACTGCAACAATGGCCCGCATTGCGTCGAGCATCTGTTCATCCACTGCAAGCACAACAGTCTGGCACTGCCGCGGATGAGGCTGTTCCGCGAGGCCGGCACTAAGAACTTGGATGCAATTATTACAAGGCATCCGCAGCTGGCTGCTAATTTTGCCATTACCAACTTTGGCATTGAGCAATTCTCAGTAAACAGGAGCTGGAAGACTGCTGTTAAGCGCCCCTGCACAGATAGCGAGCCGCTGCCCCCTCGGAAAAAGCAGAGGACCCTTGCGACGGGAAGGAGTTGGACAACTAAAAAGGCATAATGGGAAGGGTTTCTGCATAATGTTGAAGACATAACTTGCACGATAGGGATACAGTGAGTAACAGTGCATATAGTAATATAAGCCTTATTTACCTTATTCCTCCTGGGTATGGAGAGATAAACTACCTATTATTGTGACTTATTATTGGACCTTTTTTTTGGTGTTTTATTGTTGTTGTTGTTGCAGTTGCCTTCCTCCATTACGTATTCGGTATGGTACGTCCAAATATTCATTCCTCTCTTCCATCTATTCTACGGACACAAAACTGTACTTTTAAGGCAGCATATGCTAATCTGACACTAAATGCCTTGTGTGGCATACAGATGACGTTGCTGATGAGATCATGTTCTTCACTGACTCGTTAAAGGTAAGAAATCCAATTAAATCTTTTTGGTTATTCCGAATCTTACTGAGATACACTTCAGAAGACCAAGTCAGGTTTTTAGCTGGCAGGTATTATTCTTATTGAAAATTATTATTCAAGCCTTACTAACAGCTTATTCTATAAACCAGCAGTCTTGTTCAACAGCTTTTTAATCCTCCTAGGCGGCTGGGGCGCTCTGGTGTTGCTTTTCTTGCCCTTTTGCCCATTGCACCATTGCTTCACTTCTCCGAATTTATCAATTTCAACCCGGTTGTCAGTTTGCTGCTGCAACTCTTCAATTTTAGCAGTCGTTGCCGTTGCTTTGTTATCTCCTCTAGCCATTGTTATCTGTATGTGGTAAGCTTACATGATTGACTATCTAGTCAATTGGAGCTGTGTTTTTGCTAACCCTGCCTACGGCTAGGAAGATCACAGTTAGTTGTGAGGTTATCCTGTAAGTGCATCTTCCTTATATATATATTTGAGATTTTATTAATACCATTTCGAGAAGCTGTTGCGAGGCTGCCTTACTGTATTGTGAGTGTTCCTATTTATGTTTTTGAAATGGATTCTCCTTTCTGAAAAGGTATGTTTGACTTCTTCTGGGTAAAGAAACGACTAAGTCTATACAAAGCGCTGATTGTTAAATAGCCCTTAGCTAACCTTTCAGGAAAAGGGATAGTGTAGGTAAGATATCAATGTTTCGTTCTGTAAAGATGATAGTCGACTTGGGATCTAATATAGAGCTTTTGTAGGTAAATCGCACACATGTTTTGTCTCCGATCTCTTAAGTGCTAATCTATATAGTTGAAGTCAGGGTTTTGTGCGTTGTAACAGGGCCTTGTCTATTTGATCGTGCCTGGCAGTTGGTGAGTAAACATATACAGCTCCTGCTTTCAAGAGTGAGAGTTTCTAACTTTACATCGACGAGTTCTATGAAGAAGGATTTCTTCCATCTTCCAAGGTAATTCCCACACTGCGATCTCATCGGAGCATCTGCTTACAAGATAAAGAAGGGATCATCAAGGGCTTTTATACCTGCGATTAAGCCTCGTTATCCCAGGGATATAGGACAATGAGCTAACAAGCTCAAGGCTGGCTTCCGTATAGGTGGCCTTATCATTGGTAAGCCTGGCTACATATTATACACCCTCTAAGCATCTTATTAATAGCTTTGTTACTAAGTTTAGCTCCAGCGTTGCGTTATTGAGTCACCGGCGAAGAACTCTATCTTCGGTGTGGAAACCTTATCTTGAACCTTATAAGTGATCTTGACGATCTGGCGTCGTTGGCGTCGTTGGACCCAACGAGGCTGAACATGGCGCTTTTTTTTTTTTGGATATCCTTATCCACCCAGTCATTGAACCAAGGGCTAGGTACAGTCCTCTTTTGCACCGGCCTTTACAGGTCTTTTGAACCTATACAACTGCATTAGAAATAAATCTCGATAAAGTGGCGGGTACCTCCGTCCATTTGCTGGTCCCCTCATGCAAAGAACTGTGATGTTTGGTGCCATGTACTACATGCATTCTTCTGTCTTACCCCAAAACAACATGAAGCTCCGCAAAACTCCACGTCGACGATTGGGCACTGTGATACTAACCTAATAATCTTTTTATGGCTCCACGTGATAAGGAGTCCCGCATTTCTAACTCAGCTCTCGATTGCACGGATGAGTCAAACGCTGCCTTTGTTCCAAACTCTAACTGAACACTACGGCGGCCTGAGCCAATGAGCCTGAGCCAACGCCATATATAATTGTCGGTGTGACCCCAGAACAAAAACAGTTTTTCATCCTTCTTTATTGTGCTGTCGTCGTAAGATACATTGTCGGAACATCATTTATTTGCAACACAAGTCATGTCTCCAAAGCTCTCTTTTCTTGATCTCCCCTTCGAGATTCGCCATGCGATCTACTTGCATTATGTCACTGTAGAACAAGGCTATGCGTTTAACTTGAAACAGGAAAACTGGCCGCTCTCGGAAGCGACAAAAAAATGAAGCCAATCGACCACGCTCTCAAGTTTACATGCAAAACAATCGCAGAAGAGATAATGGGCCTCGATTTCCAAGTGAATCCTATCAATTTTTCTACTGGCTACTCCGACCAATGGCGCGTCAATGCGGCTCGGTTCCACAATATGCAGGCTTATTTCACCTATGCGGCGGTCAGTATGCTACAAGGGCCCCGACCAACTCCGGAAAATGATGATGGCGATGGCAATGCGGACCAAAAAGATCCAAGGGAGAGTCAAGATGAGAACGTGATTGGCGAAATAGTCAGCGATGATACCCAGGACCACGACCAGGATCCTTATCCAGAACAAGCACAGGAACAAGACGAAGAAGATGACCAAGATGAAGATGAAGATGATGATGAAGATCAGGGCGAAGACCAGGATGAGGAGAACCCAAGCGAGCAAGTCCTCCTCCCTCCTTGCTGTACAGATGCCATAGTGGAAGAAGTAGCACAACGATATCCCGACTTTAAGCCCATCCTCGAAATGATCATGTCGGGCAGAGATATCACTACCCAAGGTCAACACTTTGGCTTAGTGCCAACATTTAAACGGCAAGCAGTTTTATATACGCTAGAGCTCGCATTGCAGCACGGGTCGATTCCAGAAGACTGGTATGACCATATGTTTCATCGCCCCAGGCAATTATTCGCCCTACAGAAACGTTTCCCTCCTTGGCTCTGTTGTCTAACCGAATATGAATTTTTCGATGTGATACGCCAGTCTGTCACTACTTGCTTTACTAAGAGGCAATATGAGGATTACTGGGACAAGCCTCATTTAAGCGGGTTCGGACGTCGCGAATATACGCAGGGCAAATATCGCTTCTCCGCAGCGGCGCTGGCTATAAGATTTCTTTCCAGGCTCTCTGTGGATTTGCGAATGCATTTGCGGAAGATTCGCTTGCATGAAGATTCGGTGAGCGTAGCTTATCCGGAAACACATGCTCAGGGGCTTATCAGATTTTGCATCGAAAACCCAAAACTTCGTATAGAACGTCGTCTTGATTTGTGGAGGAATGTTTTCCAATCTTTGCCATGTACAGATGAAGTGGAGTCCTTTGACTTCACATTGGAGAAGAGCTGGATAACTGACACCACCAATAGCGGCAGAGGCCCCGGATTGTGGTCTCTGACGCTTACAGACAAAGTTGCTCTCTGGATAATGGAAGCCTTGGCCCTTGTCCCACTCGGCATGCCCAAAGAATCTTTCACATTGGTCTTGGATGGAGGAGAGGCACCCGAACAATGTTCAGAGATTTTTCAGCAAATTGTCCAACGTGATGCTACATGGCAAGCCGCATGGGAAATGGTGGCAGCCAATGAGTTTGCCGAGGAATCTTTCTCAAACAAGAGGATTCATCACTGCTGTATGTATCTATGACTTATTTGCCAATATGCTTTTACGCTGACACATGTATTCATACAGACACGATGGACGGCTTTCCCGAAGCGATGCGAGACATGGAGAACGACCTCCACGGGTTCATCCAATGTACATTTGACCTGCGTCCAAATGTTTGGGATGTTGACAAAGAGACTGAAAAGTTCCGTCTTCTAACACTGCAACAATCTCATGCGATGCCTGTGGATCACCAAATGTTTTTCCAGCCGCCGGAACCGCTACCGAGTTGGCGAGATCTTCTTGCTGAGAATATACTGCCAGAATTCTTTGGTGAACAAGCAATCGTCGAAGGCGAGGTTGATTACGACCGATACTTGGAGGGCAGCGACGATGAGGAGTCAGAAAACCACGAGCTAGGGCCTAATGCAAGCGACGAAAATTATGCGAAGATCCTGAAACAGAGAGACGATCTGTTGATGGAACGGTTAGCCCAAGGCTTTATGTTTTTCAACCTCCCCGACCCCAGTTCCGACTCTGATGACGACGACGACGACGACGACGACGACGACTAAAAGTTACATTCGGTCGCTAGAAGCGAGTACTAATGAAGAATCGTTTTTCCCTTTCCTTATAATATTTCGGTGCTTCTGTCTTTGGGAGGGAGCGGCCAGTTAGCTATGCCAAAAATAGCGGTTTGCCAGTTTGTCTTTTCTTTTCTTTTCTTTTTAAATTGTCCTATAGAATTATCAGTTACGTTACTCATAATAAGCATTGCGTATCTTCGGCTTACGTGTGTTGATTGTTATCTCTTGTCTCATTGGAAAGGAATTTCTGGAGAATGCTTGTGCGCGCAACACACACGTCACCAAAAGGGTTGCCATGTTCGGGTCAACAATCGTTATTTCGTAAAGTGTAGTCTACTTAACAAAATCTACCGAAATCACCGGCTGTCAAATGAATGAAAAAGTTCTGCAGCACCCTAATTCTGTTATCCAGCACTCCAGCATTAGCACCAATCTATACGTGTACATGTAGGCTATCAGGTACTGCTGCTGCTACATTTTTGGTATTTTTGAAGGGTGTTTAGTAGTTATGTATTTTGATAGGCTGGTTGGCTGCTTTATTAAGCTACAGCTGGGGTGTCGAATAAAGAAATTGTGGTGCTGGATGACTTCTCCCTTTAAAAAAAATAAACCATTATGCGAGCCGTAGGGATCGAACCTACGCGGGCATGCCCATTGCGGATCAAGTTATCTCAGCTCAACGAACCAACCTAAACACAACGCCTTAACCACTCGGCCAGACTCGCGAATATTTTAATGGATTGTTAGAGATGAGTTTAAGAATAGATTCGAGTGGCCACACTTGCGAATTGAGATACACTAATACTATCATAATGCGTCCTCTGCATTTGATGTAAGTAGATTCACGCCAATTATCATGAGGAGTCGTAATTACGGTAGTCAATAATACAACAGAGTTATATAAAACTGGGATCCGATATATTGACTATAGGAGAAAATATATACTCAAACGAGCAATGCATGCTCTTGTCTTTCAACTAGCGCAAGCACCCTAACAGTTCCAGAATTGCTCCATTCTGAATAACAACAATCTCTCGCCTTTTGCGTCTTTTCCCAATCTATCTTCCCTTTTTTTTTGGCGTTGTAGCTTTACCATTCAGTTGATCTTTTAACCGGTGTAACTGCAGGTAACACCGCTGCTGCTGGCAGAGCAGTCAGTCAGGACCTTGCCCGACTGGCTCTCGATATCAATGATGGTCGAGCCGCTGGGCGTGATGGTGCCAGAGGAGCCAGAGGCAGTGGCGTTGGAGAAGGTGACCTTGCCAAAGTTGGCAAAGGGAACGAGCTGGCTGCCCTCCTCAAAGTCCTCGACGATCCACTCGGCGTTGGTCTCGCAAAGGGTCGAGGGCGTGTTGGTGAAGGTGTGGGAGACGGACTTTCCGGTGGTCAGGTTCTCAAGAGTGGCAACGCCGGTGGTCTTGGACGAGGCATCGACAGTCATGCGGATCTCGTCGCCAACCTTGAGGGAGAAGCCGGAGAAGCTGTAGGAGTAGTCGGGAATCCACTCGTACCAAGCGTCGAAGCTGCCATCACCGTAGAAAGAGACACCAGTCTGGAGAATGGCACTCTGGCAGGTGTCACCGTCAATTCCTACCCATGCCGAGGCAGCAGCGTTGGAGCCACCCGAAGCACGGGGGACTGTGATCGTGCCGGTGACCTTGGTGAAGCCCTTGCCGATCTGGACGGCGCCGGCCCAGTTGGAGGAGTACTGGGGGTACTTTGTGTTCCTCTGGTTGGGAAGAGAGTGGGCGCCGTTGCGGCGGCCGTACTTGGGGGAGACGTTTGAGGGGGCGGCGGCGGCAAGGCCAGCGGCGGCGAGAAGAACGGTGGAGTACTTCATGATGGGTGGTGATGGAGGAGATGTGCGACTCTTTCTAATGGAGATTAAGCTTGGCTTTGGAGCTGAGTGCTGAGGAGAAGAGGATATTTGCTCACGGCATCCGGCCGACCTTTTATATATCTCGAGTCTTCAATGCCAAGGCTGGTAACCGGCACATCTACCCATCCTCCCTAAAACACCACGGGTTTGCATGATGCTTGGTTTCACGGATCACTTTCTTCGAAATGGAAGGAGGTTGTCGAAAAACAATGCCCAATGTCTTTGCCAAGCTCAACTCGTGGCTCTACTTCCTCTTCCAGCAACTCACGAGCGTGCAGAGTGGTAGCATACCTCCTCTACCACTGCAAGCCAAGACACCGGAGGTTAATCGAAGCCATCTCCAGTTGTTATCTAGCTCACATGCTTGCCCAAAAAGGTCCAACACGAGATTGGCCTTTGCAGTTAACGGAGGCAGCAGAGATATGGACTCAGAAGCTGATAGGCAGGCTGCTGCTACTCTGGCAGCAAACTTGAGATAGCATCAAAAAGCAGGCTTCAAAAGATCCAAAGACGACAGCCCTCACCTTCCTGATTTGCTTTCATCCGTGATGGCATCAAGGAGTTTAAGATCCGCTTCGAAGCTACACCATCAGCCTTCAACCTTCTTTTTAGCGCCTCCTGGCCAAACAAGCCGCATATGCCTTTAACCAAGCTTACTATCCAGAGTTATTCACCCCTGGCAGAGTCGGATAATTCGGATCTAGTGCCCAGACTTTAAGGTGGTGCTAGTACTCATATGTCCGATGGCCAGCCAAGGGCGTGAAGAATGAATACTCGGATGATAGAGACTTCTCAAACAATCAGCACACGGCTCTCAGAATCATGAATCGCCACAGCGCTGGGATTTGCTATCCAACTGGTAAACCGTCGTTTATGTTTCCAGTTTATGTGTGTATTTTTCTTTTGCGAGTACCTTCTTCTCCCTCGTAGCAATTGCCAGCCTCTTGTCATCGGTCCATCGCTATGCGAGGTACAAACGCCAAACTGCAACTCGAGAACTGATATGAGCTGCCCCTCCAACTCATATGCCATGTAGCCAGCACTAGCACAAATGCGTTATAACTCGCCCCCCCAAAGCGCCAAGCGGAGATGGCTTCCCGCTATCCGTAGATCGTGTCTCAACAGGGCCAAACGAGCTATACAAAAATGGTAGGTGGCTGCACACTGCGGGGCGTGAAGCTGGACTTGCCAGAGCGCCAAGGAGAAAGCCTTCATAAAGGCGATTAGTACGCTCGGCAGCGGTTCTGGAAGGTAGTATTGGTCCCGGCACTGAGATGCCGATTTGTTTGTAGATAGCCTCAAAGGAGTAAACTAGTTGGGCACTTTCAACGATAAACTGGAACATTTGAAGAAGGGAAGTGGAAGAGAAAAGAAACAGTGGAATCCTGTTTCGCGAAAAGGCGTCGGCTTGACTTCTCCCGAGCAGCCTTGGTGGAGCGCGTTCTTGAATTGGCTCTTTATGGCATGAACAGACATCTTCGGGCGGCTCCGGACGCATCCTCTTTAGAATGTTCTAAAGCGTTATTTATCAGCCAAGTTACTAGATACAGAACTCATTGGGTATCAAACTTGAGAACTGGATAGACTCCTGCGTCCCAGCAAGCCCAGCCTTGTCAGGTCTCTCATTACTGATGAACTATATTCGTATACATGCACTGTGGAACTAGAATCAGAACGCAAAGTATTCGCGCACAGCAGCGAAAAGACGAGTAGAATTCGTCAGGTAGACGGCTTAGCTACAGACTCACCTCAGGCATAACAACCGAGGAAGAAAGCTACAGGCTGGCTTTGTGCAGGGCCCTTTTGCATAGTGTCGGGGATCAATCCCCCCAATGGGAGTAGGCAGAGCAGCTAAAGCCACGGCATGAGAGCAGGCTGCTCCTTTCAGTGTTTCATGCTTTATTTTCGTTTTGCGCCTAAGCCGCCGCGGCTATTGTGTCCTGGTCGTAGTCGCGGTGGCGGTTCAAGTCGCGTTACGTTTAGAAATATTCTAGCATGGGATTCAAGTGCGACCATATATGGCGCTACGGAGCTATTTACGCTCCAGCTATGCATAAAATGGTTAAAACGAAGCTGGGGCCCTACCCGAGGCTCATCAGCACTATAATTGCAAATGCCTCTTTGGCCGACAAACTTGGTGTTGCTTTTGCAAAGAAGCAATGAAGGCAGAGTATTAGTAGTAATTGTACTACTCATAGTCGTAGCCGGGCTAAATGGAGGAAATGCCAGTTTGGACTGTTCTGTCGTATCCCCGCCCTTTCTTGACCATTTCGTAAATCCCCGCTGTGAGCTCTCCGCACTGGGTTTAATCGCTGACATGTGATCTTGCCATGAGCTGTGTAGCGAGCCGGGCTCATCTTGCGATGATCTGAGAGACAAAAATTATTAAAATTGCAATTTCACGATGCTGGTGTAAACAGTGTTATTGAATACTTTCTGCTAGCCGTCTACGCAACGATCATTTCAATGAAGATCTACTAATCCACTGCTAACGGGACCTTTTCCATTTTCCAAGATTGCCGCCGTAGAATAAGGCTGAGCCAAGCACGATGGCCAGCTTGGCGATTTCTGGGCAACGCACTAGCATGCATGGGACTGGAGAGCGAGATCCGAGTGTGCTACAGTTGGAGTGACAATTCAGAGAGAGTATGATGGTTGCAAATTGATATTACCTGATATCATGGCTGCCGTAGTGCCAAGATTGTCGCCAGCCGTTGAGAAATGAATGTCAAGCATCAATTCATGTCGAACATCAATCAATTCATGTCCAGCCACAAGCGAAACCAGCGACCAATGGAATAAGCAAATGCCCATCTCGGATGAATCATAGGCGCGAAGACAGCTTTCACCCACATTGGCAATACTAACCTAGAGTGAGTGCGAGAGCGAGAGGAAAAGCCGCAAAATCACTGTATTGCTGCCTTCCTCTTTTGTTGTCTCTCATTTTCAGTGAAAGACTGCATGTGCCCTACATGCTCTGGCTGCAAGTTGTTGTTTCAAACGTCAACTGATCTCGTATGCTTAATTCTCGCTTGGGCCATCTATCTCGTCTTTAACCGGAGTACGGCGCAGCTAGATCCTTCGAGGTTTCCACCTGCTCCAGGGTCTTTATTACAAATGTGAGTGGGGGCTGGCGTCGCATTGATGACGGAGGTGTTTTATGCAGCGCGGTATTTTTTCCTTGCTCTGCGCCTTTATCTCGCGGTCGCGAGGTATCCGTAGCCTGTGGCCTGATATGACCTATTTTGGCTTCATGATTGTGCCCAGCTTGTGGCAGAGAATTTATCCACTACATTTACGTATAATTACCGCCGTTTTCCAACTTGCCATGACTAAAGCTTTCCTTGGACACTCTCCAGGGTTATGGCGCTTATCTTGACTACCTATATAGGCACCAGTCTCAGATTTGCTACTCTCTGTTGTCTGTTCACTATCACTATCAACTGTTTTCAAAGTTTCATACAGACATTGTATATTCAGCAATCCTCAAGATAAGTTTTGTAAAGCGGCCTGTTGAGCCTAAATGTACTACCATTTCACCGAAAGGCATTCAAACGCAATTGATATTGTAAAGGTCACAGAAAGTCGTTGAAGAAATAAATATCGTATGTTCATTGCATTACTCATAAACATCATTAACATTCTTAAACAGCTTCACCCATCATACAGCCCATCACTGCCCAATCTTGTACGGCTTCCCAGACTTCAAAACTAAATGTGGCTTTCGCTCCGCCAGGTCCAGGATCATTTCCGCAAAGTAGCTGTTTGCCCAAGCGAACCATGGACGAGTATACACGCTCGTATTGTAAATGTTGACGCTCTCGTGGATCAGTCCCAATCCGCTTGTATTCTCCAAGATAAATGCAAGTCGCTGCTTGATCTCATTATCGTCGTCGGTGCCGAATATGCCAGAAATATGGCTCATGGGCCAAGGATAAGTGGCATTGACATGAGGGCCGCTATGTCCTTGTGATTAGCATGGATTTACGACTCGTAGAGTTGTCTCATAGAAGGCGCTTCAACTCAAAACTCACCCAATGCCATTCCAAGATTTTCCAGCTGCATAGTATGGATTCGCCCTCGAAAACATAGCTGCTTTGGTCTTTTGGTATGTAGGATCGCTCCTCTCCAAGAATCCCAAGTAGGGTAGCGATACAAGACTTGGGACGTTGGCATCGTCCATGATGTATTGAGCGCCGATGCCATTTGTCTCGTACGCAAAGATACCGTTGGTGGCGCGCGTATGCGCCCATACAGCCTGTTTAATAGTGTTGGAGTACTGGCTTAGCTGTGTGGCGAGGCTTTTCTGGACTCCAATCTTGCTAAGCATATTGGCAACGTTGGCCAGCTCAACAGACATCATGGCGTTGTCAGATGTAATGAAGTCTGCCGAGGTCAGTAAAGGTTGATACATGGGTATTTTGCTACCAAATTGGTGACATTAAACTCACTAAATACGCAGAGATCGTCTGAGGGTCGGTGGCTTGAAGCAACCAAGCCATTCGCCTGCTTCGGTTCGCCATTACCACTGTTGGGCACCATGGGAGAAAGGGCCCCAGCGGTACCAGTCCAGTTATAGTAGCTGACCCATTCAAAGTCGCTTGACCAGCTGCTCTGTGACTGTTCATACAAGACTCTGACGATCTGGCTCATCGCAGCATTCCCTATAATAAACTTGTATTAGCATCTCAGCTTGTTTCAAAAGGAAGATGGACCTGTGAATCGTTCGTACAATTGTCATTGATAAAAGACGAATCCTTTGTGTTGGCATAGTATGAGCGCGTGATTTTGAGAAATCCTGCCAGAGAGTCAAGCTCGTACTAAGAAATGTGAGAAACAGCCTCCTTATTACACACTCTATTATCATCATACCTTGCATTCAAACACCGTCTGGTTGTTGACAGGCCTAACAAGATAGAGAATGGCGTTAACTTCTTGCCACATGGCGTCCACGAGAATACGTACGGATTCACAACAACATCTGTCGCCCAATCCTGAATAAGCCATTAATACGATGTTCATCCACAATGATGGTTTGGCTTGTAGCTCACATTGACAGATGGAGCCAATCCACTCTCAGGTGGTGGCTGAAACGAACCTAAGATCTCGTCGTCAGTTTTGTGGTCAATCGCAAGCTCGCATAACTCAACACACCGCAGTAGGGATACTGTGAGATGTATCGCGCCTCTGTATTGATCACGGCTTTGACGAGAGCCTGAAGATTCTTGTCGTGCGGCAAGAGTTTATACAGATGCGCAAATTGATTGCCGGTATCGCGCAGCCATTGTGCACTTTAAGCAGTTAATTAGCTTCATTTATCTATACCATCGCGCCCTAGAGCTCAGGAATGTACCTACGTGATATCCTACCCAACAGTTAGAATTAAGGCAATTAACTATAAGGGCAAAAGAATCCAGCGCGTTACTTACACCAGTGATGATGAATGCCAGGTTCAGCGAGGGATCAAAGTACTTGACCGTCGTGTCCAGAGTAGATGGAAAGGTGTTTTCGAAAAGCCGAGCAACGTCTGGGTCTTTGAGTTGAGATTTCAAATCACTAATGACTTTCTATAACAAGTTTGTACGGTCAGTATATTATCAGAGAAAATTACGCCTCCTATCTCTCTCCTCTTAAACATGGTTCCAAACTCACCTCGACTGCCGGGCTCTTGAATGTCCTGCATTCCTCGCTCGGCCGCATGTACGGCAGCTTCAACGATCCCGAGGAATATGGGCCATGCGGCTGCTCCGAGTAAGAGCTGTAATCAGGGCACGACGATGCTGTGCGGCGATGGGGCGGGAAGTTCTTCCAGCCAGCAGACGCGCCAACCGGGAACGCTGCCAGAATGCCGAGCGCGGCGCCGAAGACGCTCTGAGGAGACATGTGGAGCGGCATCGCGATTTCTCAACTGAGGCTATCCAGAGACGAATCTTTCTCGCGACCTGCCAATGGTCACGCACTAAACAGCTTAAACAATTGACGAGTTTCGCGTTTCTCCGTGAGAGGAAGCACTAATAAAGAGGGGTTCAGTTGCGAGGGCAGGTCTCACCGACCATCGTCCTCACTTTCACTGCCGGGCCAGCCCTTTTATTTATCGTCATCTTGCCTCGTCCAGAGTTACACCCAGATCCAGTTAAGTGGGGGAAAAACAAGACATGCATGTCGATCTTATCCTTGGGAACTCGTCCTTGGGTAAACAGCGTGCGGGGGAAGCGGGGAGAAGGACAACAGGGAAGCAGGGAAGCATCGCCAACAAGCTGGGATTGGAGCGTTTGCGGGCGGCTTCCGAATGAGAAGAAGGATCGTAGATGTTATGCCGAAGTCTGCTGTTATGTGGAGAGACGCGAGGGTTTGGGGTGTTGAATGAGGCAGCTGGAGAGAGGCATGGTAGCAGTGCTAGCAGTAGTGGCAGAAGTTGCTGTTGGTTGTCGCCGTCATGCTTGGCTACAGATGAAGCTAGGCCCGGGCAGTGTCTTGCGGAGAGACACGATTGTTTTGTTGTTTGTTATTCTCCTGGCTTTGTCTGAGACCAGCGACTTGCAGTGCGCATAAAGAGCAGCGCGGGAACTGGCATTTGTTGAGAAGACCTTGACGCGAATCCCAGTTTGTAGGAAGCAATTCGTACTGATAACCTACCTGTATACACGGCGTTGATTATGGCTTTGTGGCCTTGGAGACGTTGTGTAAAACGTCCAGGCCGAGAAATACCCCATCTCGTCTCAATGCCTTCTTCCCCCGCATCCGACGGCTGCCGATATCTAGGCTGCAACGCAAACTACCGATTCAACTCGGCTCATTTGGGACCTGATGCCACGTCTTGGCGCCACATGCCGACAACGGTTGATGTAATGTACGTTGGGAGTAATTATTGACTTAAAATAATCTGGATAATGAATTCGATTTCTCCTATTCTGATGCAACGTAGAAAATATAAATCTGAGGAAATTTATGCGGAACGTCTACCCTAATAAAGTCTGTTCAAATTGATCACATTCGGATCATTAAATACTGTTCCTAGCTGCTTCAAGTGCTAGTAAATGACATATATGCATGTGTTGAACAGTAACATGAGATAATCTACAGTGTTTATTTATTACTTCATGGTATTAAGTTGAGTATAAATCCCTTTTCTCCCTTCTGACAAGGTCTCTGCGGGTACCGGGTCTAGTGCAAAGCTGTCGCCATGCTCTCATCAATTATTGCTAACAACACCGCAATTTCTACTTGCGCCAAGAAGCAGCAGATCCCCAAATCTACATTTTCAAGCTTTTTCATCCCTGAAAGGATATTGGAAATGCCCAGATTCATTTTTGTTTTTAATTGGCGGTAAAGAATAATACGCAGAAGTGGTGGGTCAATTGTCCGAGAGGTCCAAGTACGGGCAAACTTTGGTTTTGACAAAATGTGCCTCCAAATTTCTCAATAATATTGCATTGCTCTTCCATGTTGATAGAGTGGTAGATGACGCCATACCCTACGTATTGGAAGCTAGACTTGAGTCGCGACACTATAATAATCTGCTCCCTAGATGCCCGTGATGTAGATCAGGTTAAATTACCATTAGCAGCATAGTCCAGGCCCTGCAGGTTAAGCATGCTGGTAATCGAGTGGGACAGCATGCAAACAGTTCTTTTTAATAAACTCGTTTCTACACGACGTGTATATATTAAGAGGAATCTTAAGGCCCCTGTGTAGAAAATGAGAGCAATAAAAAGCCTCATAAGCCTTATTACTTTAGCATCCAGGCTAAACTATCTATCTCATGATGTCCCCTGCGCACTGATTTGTTGCTGAGATGTTTGTAAGCGGAAACTGCGGCAACAACACCAACAACAACTTCGCCGTTGGAATCTCAGCTCATCGCCTGCCCACAACTATATTCTTCTGAGGGATTACCCCAGACAGCAGGACCGTGTATGATGACTGTCTACAGCTTGAATAGGCCGATCGAAGCATCGCGTTCGATTTTGCGATCTCATATAAGGGCGCGAGGAATAAAATGCAACTCTACTTATCTGTATGTCACTGCGTGTATTATATATATTCTTCAATCAATAAACATAGGTGGCCTCGCTGTAAATGACGTGATTGAACGACACGAACAAACCACCCCATCTCGAAACTGCGGCCCCGGCATCGAGGCATTAGCTGGCAACCCCCTCCGGCATCCGTTGGAGCCGCGACGGCACGATGTCACCCACCATGAGTTCATGTGCACTTCAACTCTGATTTCGGAACAAAATGTTCGGCAGATGAATCCATCTCACATAGTGGCGCAACTACTTCAAGCACCGAGTCTCTATACTACGGTCCACTATTTTCTTTACAATCAAACTCTGAAGGGTCTGTTACATACTGTATAATGTCGTTATTCGTAACTATCTAAGCAGCATACCTAGTAAATACATGTAATAAAATGTAATAAATAACACCAACTAAAAAGCCATCAGTCATGCTTCTTCCTCAACATTTGCCCACCTATCTATACATACACAGCCTCTTCTCACCATCTAGCCAATGGGCAAACATCTCTTTACTCAGCCAACGCCTTCAACACCACGCCCGTCATTGCAAGCACCTTTTCCTCTTCCAACCTCCGCGCCACCAGCTGCAAGCTGATCGGCAGTCCGTGCATCAGGTCAGGTTCATCTACACCCATCTCTGTCAGTAACAGGCCAAGGATAAAGGATAGCAAGGATTAAAAGGCCGTTGCAACACGTACAAGTCGCATGAATGTCTTTGCAGTCGTTGCTGAGGGGCGCGTAGTCAGGCCCATCTACATCGACACCTTCAATCACACTCAAGCCGGTGGGAAAAGACACGGCGGAGTAGTCTAGTACGTTGTAGACTCCGGTGTATCCAACTAGCACAACGTTTGTCAGCAAATTATAAACGAAAACAGGGAACCACTTACCATGCTTAAAAGTTCCATGCCTGACCGTATTAAACGGTATCGTAGGCAGCAAAAGAGCATCAAGACCCGCCCTGTTCCATCTATCCAAGTGTCGGTTCTGAAAGTCTGTCCTCTCCAAGTGCAGCCTCCACATTTCCGCCGTACCCAGCTCCCTCGCCACAGAGTAAGGATACATCTCGTCTCTCCAGGGTTCGCCCGTAGGATCAAGTTGCGACTTGATAGTCAGGCCACCGTCAGCCACAAACATCCGCTGCAGCAGCCGGGCTCCCTCAGCCTGATCAAAATTATCCCACTCCACAATCTCATGCCCAGCTGCCTTGAGCTTGGTGACTGTGTGTTTCAGGGCACGAGTTACAGGAGCCGTAGGCTGAACTATCCCGTCGTGCCACATAACACCAATCCGAAGCTTCTGGGGCAGCTCAACGTCTCTCCAGGGGATTGGCAAACACTTGGGGTCTCTCAACCATGGCTGTCCACCGATAACTGATTTGCTGTACAGCTTCACATCTTCAAGCGTCGGAGCCAAAGGTCCATTGACAGAGGGCACAGCTTCCTGGCCAGGCATGCCAGATCGACAGTTTCGCACGGGAAACCGACCCAGCGACGGCCGAAGAGTGAAAATGCCCGTGCAAGCAGCCGGAATCCGAAGCGAGCCGCCTATATCTGACCCAACACCAATAGGGCTGCCCTTCATGACAATGAGCGCAGACTCTCCGCCCGAGCTGCCACCGCTCGTCGTCCGCCTGTTTCTCGGGTTCAGCGTGCGCCCAAACACGTTGTTTACCGACTCGGCAATCATCATGGCCGTGGGCACGTTTGTCTTGACATAGAAGACGGCGCCGGCCGCCTCCAGCACCTCGACCAGCGTTGCGTCAGCTTTGGCGGGATCGCCCACATGCGTGGCCATGCCCACTGTGGAATCAACGCTCTTGACATTGATGTTGTCTTTGAGCGAGATGGGCAGGCCGTGCAGAGGGCCGATTGGCTGGCCGGTTTCTGCCAAGTGTTCGTCTCGAGCACGAGCCATGGCGATGGCGCGATCGAAGCACGTTTCAGAGAGGCAGTTTGTCTGCATGGGGTCAGCATTGCATTCTTCACCAACAGAGACACAGAGAGACAAAGGCTTACAAGCTGGTGAGCAGCAGATGCTCGCTTGCAAAACGCTCTGGTGACATCCTCTGATTTGAGAGCACCCGAGGATAGTTTCGACACCAGCTCGCTGGCGGTCAGGCTGGTCATGTCCAGTTCTGCTCTGGTAAACCATCCAGATGTCTCAGGCCAGGTCGTCACGTCGTCCTGCGAATCTGGAGGCAGCAGATTCTCTGGAATGCGCCATTCCGGCGGGATAGAGGCCAACAGCTCGCTGCGCTTCTTGGCGCCGAGCTCTTCCCACGACAACTTGACTCCATTGGTCTTGGCCCCGTTGACTCCATTAACACCATTGGTGCTATTAGCACTGTTGGTAATGATTGAGTCTCCAGAGACTGTCATCTCGACTCTTCCACGCTATCAATAATGTTCTTTGGAGAAGCAACAAAGAAAGACTAATAGGGATAACAGAAGAACAGCAAGTAAATTCCAGACAGGGCGTAAAAGAGGAGAGTGTATAAGGTCAAAGTCGGGCTGCCGCTAGCTTCGACTCGAACCACGAAAGCCGTCTCCTCAGCTTTAAAGTATCTCTTTGGCTCCCCGTCTCTCCCCAGATATCTATCGCGCCACTTTCCAGCTGGTCCAATGTCCGCACCGATGCCGGATTTCCTGCCTACGATAAGGTCAAGCCCACAAGTCCCATATCCGCAGTCTATACGACGGGCTTGGTGGCGGCCCAGTGCGGGGTCTTTCACAACTCCGAGGTCAGAGTATCTTTTTGCGATGGGCCCCGTCGCCGGTGTGAACAGCGGTAGCGGTAGTCGTAGTAGTAGTAGTACATGGTATGTGATTCGTAAAGAGAAAAGAGGAAAAGCCAAGATGGTAGTACGAGTTGGTCTGGTCCAGGGGACGGACTGACGAACAAGCAATGAGGGGTTCCTCGATTTCCAACCCCCCAAAGGGGGACGAGGCGCCCTTTTTGCTCCACCAACGATCGCGCGCTTGGCGAGGAGACACACATATCACGGTAGGTTGATTGCCTGATCAGGCATGGGCCACGACGGCCTTTCGGGGCAAGTCGTGGTACAATAAGGTTCTGATATCTCTGTTGTGGAGAGTCCCGGAACTGGAGCAAAGAGGGGGGGGGGGCCGTGCTTACTAGCCGGTGGCTTGATGCTAGGTATGCACCCCAGTTTTTAGCTGGAGATGCTACTGGAGCACTAAGAATGGGTAATGCTGTAGAAAGAATGTGCTAATCAGTTGGCACGGCGTGGATTTGCTTGCTTGGGCAATTCTCGATGATACCATGTTGCCCGGATGGGTCGCCCACTGTGATTGCATTGATATCCCGTCTCGTCGACCTGCAGATTTCCAGTTGCTAGCCTGGTTCAGCTCACAAGCGCGGCAATGAACAAGTCGTTTATGCAAGTCCATCTTTATTAGGTTTACAAGACTTGTCATTGCAGGGCGTCGCCCATCCATGTTGAATGCAGCGTCAGTCTATGGGTATCAGCTCTATCAGTCTTGAACAAAGAGTGAAACATGTTTGGAAGCAACAAGAGTTGTTACTCGTGCTCAAGAGACGTGATGCCTTGTATGATTCTTGCAGCTCTGCACAATAAGTTGTCAAAGATTCTCAGAATTTCAGCAAACATCTCAAACAAGCCATCAATGAAATGCTCTAAAATAAGGCAACACAAGAGCCAAAGAGAGTGGGCTGGTCCTGCACATGTATGCCGCCAAGCAGCAAATATTGCGTAATAACGCATGACGCATCAAACCGTAGGTGGTCCGTAAATCCGAGAAACATGTCTTTCTCTCAATGCTAACTTGATCAAGATACATTGTATATGAGATATGAAAAGTCCTTGCAATGCTGATATCTCATTCGGCCAAAACTTTCAAACAACACAAACCAAGAAAAAAGCGCAAAATCCGTTCCACCTTTTCAAACGTGTTTTTCCATACTTTTTGCTGGCTCCATGTAATATATTCCTCCAGAAGAATAAAAGTAAATAGAAAAACTCCCTGTTCCTTCGCTGTCCCTGCTTAAAGATAAAAGAGCACTAAAGAAAAAAGAAGAATGAAATATTGCTGCCTGACTCACCCAGCCTAAGCCAGACTTTTCAACTTCCAGCGTTCTTCGCATCTAGCCAGGCCATCTGGATATCTTCTCACTCCAGCATGGCTACAGTTATGCCAGTATGACCTCACAACGTCACATTGCTGCGTCGAGGTTGCGTTCATCCCAGCTAAATACGCCGGAACAGCCATGTGGATGTAAAACTGCGAGGATGACGGCGTTGCTGCGATAATCTGACACGTCCGGTCCACCGCCTGCGAGATTGTGCTCTGCGTGGACGAAGTTATGGGTTCACCACCGGCCCGGGTTAGCACGGCAATGACAGCAGCGCAGCGATATGCGTCAGCTGAGCGATCCCAGTCAGAAGTTCCCTGCCCCAGGCTTAGCAGCTGCTTGATGGCAAGAAAGGCACTATTGGTCGGACTAGAGGCAACCTCGCCGCTGGCTACTTTAGTAAACAGCTCAAAGGTCTCTGCCGCGCAGCCAACAGTGCGGAAGAAGCTGTCAGTCAGCAGCTCGCGGTGCCAGTCCTCAAAGATGAGGTCCGTAGTGCCCCGGATGATGCTGCCGCAGGTGTCGAACCACACCAGGCGCACCACCATCTCGCCCAGGCCCGTGACGCTACGCGACAGGTTGTCCAGCTCGGCCCGGCTCTTGCAGTGGTAGTCCAGCAGCGACTTGGCCCCGTACAGATGGCGCTGCCAGTCGCCGAAGCCGCTGTCACACACCTCGAAGAAGGCAAAGGCCGCGATGCCGATGAAGGCAAAGGGATTCGTCGCCTTGAGCGCGTCCTTGAGGCTCATGAGCGCGTCCAGGCGGTACCGCGCCAGGCTCTCCGACTCCCACATGTCGGCGCGCTGCGGATGGCCGTCGATGCGGGCCTGCACAAAGTCGCGCAGCCGCGAGATGAGCCGCAGCGCCTCGACGGACAGGTAGTGGTTGCTGCGCAGGGCGTCGCCGTCCAGCGAGATGATCTGCTGGCACAGCGTCGCCAGCGGCTTGATGAAGCTGTTCTGGTCGGCCTCGGACCAGCTGATGGGCGAGGCGTCGTCGCCGGGGCTCGAGGCCGGCCGGTCCGGCGACCACGAGTCCGAGGCGCGGTCTGGCGGCGTCTGGCCCGAGTCGCTGGACCGCGAGATGGCCGACTGGGACCGCGCCAGTCTGGAGCGCACCGCTGTCGACGAGGGCGCAGAGGCCGGCGACGATGCCTCCTTTACGGACGAGCTGGCGCCAACCCAGATGACGCGCTGCGGATAGCCGCCACATGGCACCCCGGCGGCGACGCACTGTTACACGCACAAAAGTGTGAGCAATCGTCTCTCATGTCTCCAAAAAGAGTAATCAGGATTTCGAGATCAAGATCATCATCATGATATCCGCGCAAAAGGGGGGGGGATGGGAAGAGAGAGCCAGCTTCACGGAATCAGGGGCCTACCCACTTCTCCGCACGAGGGCCTGTTCAGATCGCATTTCACGTTTCTTAGCTTGCAGCTGCGACAGTCCCGGTCCCGGCGCATGCCGCGAGGCTTTCCGACTGGCTTGCTGCGCTGCTGAAGGACCCCATCGTTGGTGTTGGAAGCCATTCCCACATCCAGTTGCTCGATTTGGTCAATTGCCAGATTGGGAAGGCTAACAAAAAAAGAGGGTAAGAAACATTTGGCACAAGAGCTAGGGGGGTGGGAAGGGGGAGGGGGTTTAGTGGGCGTGAGCGAAAAAAAGCCAAAAAATAGAAAAACAGAAGGAAGAGGAGTAAAAAGAAGAAGAAGGGAAAAAAGAAGGTTAGTAAAAAAGGGAAAAGGTCAGGGGGGGAGGGCAACTATGGCGAAAAAAAATTGGCGTCTAGCAACGCCCGCCGTAGGGCATTGGATGGAAAAGCGTGGAGGATTTTTTGGCTGCTCTTTTTTTTTTTTGCTGCGGGGGTTCGCAGCGCGGACCGGATCTCGTTATCGCAGCTCCATAGTGCGAGCGACTACGGATATCAACTCCGTGGACTAATAGATACTACTCCGCATGGACATGATACTGCCGTGTACTATATACTGTGGCCAGTAGGAATGTCTGTTGGTTGTGTGTAAAGGATGAATGGAGCCTCGATTCGGGCTACACTTGCGCCGGGACCCCCAACCCAGCTACCCCAGCTTTTTCCCATCTCGAAGAGGATCCTCTCGTCTGCTTCCCCACGTTTCTGATTAACGGGAGCCGGTAATAGCAAGCCTATTAGTGCTATATAGTTGGCTGGTGACGCCTCGTCGTGGTGGCTTGCGGCGTGTGATAATGGGTGAGGGGGACGACCCTTTTCGATTTCTTGTTCCAGAGTTCTTAGCCTAGCCTAGCGGAGGGCCCTGCGTTTCGACAGCATGGAAACACGCTCGCGCTGCAGACAAACGACGCTAAGGCTGTCCATGCCAGGGATCTCGCCTCGGCCAACTTTCGAGCTGAACTACCGTCAAGCCCTGCCGGCAGTTTGGTTCCAGCGGGAAGGCTCTAGCAATCAGTCTATCAGTTTATCGCCGCCTCGCATGGCCAGCAAGTGCTGTATCTGAACTGATAATCTATTCGTATTTGCACCAAAGCAGATTGGAGATAGCGGTGGCTGAGAGGCGGTGGCTCTTATCTGGCTACTACGATAATGCTACTCCCAAATAGCACCAGTCACTTTTTTTTTTTATCCGGCCTTGACTCCGTAACAGTACATAGTCTTAGCCGGCAACGGCGCGTCAACACGGTGCGACTGATCATCTCTTTCTCTGGTGGAAGTCCAAACTCATAAAGATCCACCGAAAACCCTCGTCTTTCGGTCACTCTTGAGAAGGGGAATCTTGGCTTTAGATGCTTGACACGCTGTTGTAAACTCGCCTTGGCCTTATTTGCCGGCGTTTGGCGCTGCCCTTGTCTGAAACGTTCTTCTACATACTTTTTTCTTCTTGCTTCTTGTCTCTTCGCTCTGCGGTTTGAGGTTTTGGGGGGTTATTAATCCTCCTCGGCAGTTCAAGATGGTGTCTCAAAGGATTCGCGATTACCTGCACACCGATTACCAGCCTGGAGAGCGCACGCTGTTGCGCAAGATTGACTTTTTCATCTTGACGTTTTGCTGTCTAAGTTACTTTATCAACTATGTACGCGTCTCTGCTCTGGTCCTTCTCGTTTGCCAATTTGTGTGAGTCAGCTAACGCTTCAACCAGCTTGATCGTTCCAACCTCTCCAATGCCTATGTTTCAGGAATGAAAGAAGACTTGGGCTTTGTCGGCAACCAGCTCAATGAAATCAACACCTGCTTCACAGTTGGGTAAGTGGTTACTTTTTACTCATCGTCTTCTGATTCATCCATTGACAATATTCATTCACCACAGCTACGTCTTGGGCCAGATCCCGTCCAACCTCTCCCTCTACTACATCAAGCCACGCATCTGGTTCCCCTCCATGATGCTCCTCTGGGGCGGCCTCACCATGGTCACCGCCTCGGTGCACAAACCCCAATCCATCATGGCCATTCGCTTTTTCCAGGGTATCTGCGAAGCCTCTACCTTTGTCGGCACGCACTACATCCTCGGCGCCTGGTACACTGAGCGCGAGCTCGGCAAGCGCAGCGGCATCTTCACCTCGTCTGGCCTGGCCGGCACCATGATTGGCGGCTTCATCCAGACGGGCATTCACCAAAGCCTCAATGGCCGCGGCGGCCTCGCTGGTTGGCGATGGCTGTTCATCATTGACGGCCTCCTCACCGTCCCTGTTGCGCTGTACGGCCTCATCTTCTTCCCAGACACGCCTCGTAACACCACGGCATTTTATCTCAACGACGACGAGAAGCGCCTGGCTGTGGCCCGCGTACCTGTCATTGAGGAGAGCTCGCCCATCACTTTGCGCTTCCTCAAGAAAGTGCTTACGTCCTGGCAGTTCTGGGGCTTCGTCATGCTCTGGGTCATTGCCGGAGAAACAGAGTCCTTTTCCAGCAACTCTCTTCTCGCGCTGTTCCTCAAAAGCAGCCCTACGCATAAGTATAGCGTCCCCCAACTGAACAACTACCCAACCGGCGTACCAGCCGTTGGCATCGTCTCGACCCTGTTTTGGGCCACGTTGACTGATTTCCTCAACGGCAAACGCTACCTTGTGGGCTACTGGATCGGCATCGTTGGCATTGCAACCTCCATCATGATCCTGGTGGCCTCTCACCACCCTACCAGCTCGGGCTCTACCCCGGTAGTAATGGCTGCTTACTACATTGCCGGTTCCGTCTACGCGTGCCAGGCCACCTTTTTCGCTTGGTGCAACGATTCAATGCGTTATGAAGAGCACGTTTTCCGTGCTATTGTGCTGGCCGCCATGAATCTAGGCAATAATGCCGTCAACGCTTGGTGGAGCATCATCTTCTACGGCGCCGACATGGCTCCTTGGTTTACAGTGAGTTGTCTTTCATCTTGTTAAGCTCTGTCCTCTTTGAGATGCCTGGTTGCTAACTTTGTTTGTGCTATTAGCGCGGTATGTGGGCCATGATTGCTTGCTGCATTGCCCTTGTCATCTGGACGGGCGTGCTGTCTTACCTGGATCATCGGCACAGAAAGACTATTGTGGAACTTGATGAAGCTGGAGGTAGCCTCAGCATTGTTGTTGACGGCAAGGAGTGATTTGTGTTTTGCTTTTGTGTGCTAAGTAGGCTTTTTTTGTTTGCTGTAATTGATTAATACCTTGTGTGGCGTGTTTCTGTACATCTATTTAGCAGCCTATTTTTAATCTAATGACGCGTTACGAGACTTGGATTGCAATCTTGGTGTTCATTAACTACCGTGAAAAGCTGTCATTAGAATCAGTTGATTTTCTCATACTGATACATTGAGCTCTATCTAAATAATATGCGGCAATTACGGCAATTATGTACTCATGTTTGCGACTATTACTACCGACGTAGCATTCAACTGCTGCACAGAGAACAGAAACAAGCACACGGACTGCTGTACCCTTGCCTGAAATACTAAATGAGAATTGCTACAGCGTAGAATACTACTGCCTACTTTTAGCCACTGACAGCGTTCCGCGCCTAGACGAGCAGTCCAAGGTTCAACTCGAAGGTTCAGCTCACATTTGGCTATCAATCGTACCGCTACCTACCTTGGATGACACCTTGGCCTTCAACTCGCTTGCAAGAGGCGTCGAACCTCGCCCGCAATGGCATTCCCAGCCTCCTTCGTCCCAGCATCACCTCCCATGTCCTTTGTCCGAATGCCGAGCCCACCAGCTTCCTTCGAATCAAATACTCTCTCGACAGCCTTCTCAATGGCCGCTGCCTCGTCCACAAGCACGCATGAATATCGCAACAGCATCGCCAGACTGAGAATCTGGGCAACCGGGTTAACCAAGTTCTTCCCAGCAATGTCTGGAGCGCTGCCATGCACCGGCTCGTAGATGCCATTGCATCGTCCCTCTCCAGGAATGCCAGAAATACTCGCGCTCGGGAGTGTCCCAAGACTGCCTACGATTCCACCCGAGATATCGGACAAGATATCGCCAAACGTGTTGTCTGTGTGAATCACGCCGTTGAAGCCGCGGGGATTCTTGACCATCAACATGGCCATGCTGTCCGCGAGCTGATGCCGCAGCTCAATGTCTGGGAACTCCCTCTTGAAGACGTCTTCCGTGACTCTGCGCCAGAGTCTGCCGCTGGCGAGAACATTTGCTTTATCAGCGCTCCAGACAATGGCTGGTCCACCCCCGCCTTTGCCATCACCATTCTTCCCCAATATCTTGGCTACTGCGGCTGATACACGAGCACACCGCTCGACTTCTCGAGGCTCATACACCCACAAGTCCGATGCAATCTCGGGCTTCTCGACTTTGTCCCCAAAATAGGCACCACCGCAGTTTTCTCTCACGACGATAAACTTGGTGCCTTTAACAATCTCAGGCTTGAGAGGCGAGGCTTCCAGCAGAGACGGCACGAGGATCTCGCACGGCCTTAGATTGGCAAATGCATCCAGCTTGTGTCGAAGGCCCAAGATACCAGCTTCTGGATTGGGCGAAGCATTTGCCCACTCTGGCCCGCCCACGCTGCCAAATAGCACCGCGTCACTCTTGCTGGCCTTGTCAAGAACTTCCTCTGTAACTGGGACGCCGTGCTTGTCGATGCTGCTTCCGCCGACGAGGTCAAAAGTGCGCTCGAATCTGAGGTTGGGGCGACACTCTTCCACGACGTCGAGCACTTTGAGGGCCTCGGCCATGACTTCGGGACCGACGTGGTCGCCTGGAAGGACCAGGATGCGGAAGGATTGAGCCATGGTGATAGTACTGTTGTAATTATGGATTTGCGGATTTGCATACAATGGCAATGGTAAGATTAGGCAATAGGCGTGAATAAGCAATTGATAGCCAGACTTTCTATCTTTTCTGCTATACAATCGTGGAGGCTTACGGTAAGCACTGCCTCTTACAGTCGCCCCGTTGGAACCGATTCTCTCGTCAAGCTCTCACGGACCTGACATCGGCGCATCTGATCCGAAATCGGCTCTTTTGTCGAGATGTTTGATCGAATTACACTCCCCAATGCCAAGTGATATCCATAATCGTCATCACGACGAGCTACCAGGCGACTAGCTAGCTAATAGCGTTCACTTCATCTTTGGTCCATCGGAACTGTCCAAACTGCTTCCCCCGCATGGCCCCCAAACGCTTCCCCACACAGCCGATTTGATAAGTAGACGCAAGTATCTAGTCTAGAGTGAAGAGTGGTTCTAGCCGAGCCGGCCTAAATTGGCTCGAGAAACGCCCGCACTGTGTGTGGCTTCGGGATGTCTCTTTATGCACGTCGCCGGCTTACGCCCTCGAGAGGGGTCCGTTGTGATACATGAAATCAGGTTTTGATATTCGCCTTATACAGCATCTTCATTCACCAATCTCAATTTCTATATCCTAACTAACCCTCATCTCATCAGTCTATATCGCTTTCTCTCATCAAAATGGCGTCAAACCGACTCGAGGGCAAGGTAGCCATCATCACAGGCGCTGCATCTGGCTTCGGCAGAGGTATTGCCACAAAGTTCGCCCAAGAAGGTGCCAAAGTTATTGTAGCAGACCTTTCAGAAGAAGCCGGTAAAGCGGTTGCTTCTGAGCTTCAAGGCACCTTTATACGCACCGATGTCACCCAGAGGGCCGACTGGGAGGCCGTATTGGCGCTGGCCATCAAGGAGTACGGACATCTGGACATTGTGGTGAACAACGCGGGCGCAGCTTATAGGAATAAGGCGACAGAAAGCGTCACTGAACAAGAATTCGACTTGGTGATGAATGTCAATGTCAAGTCGATTTATTTGTCGACCAATGTCATTGTGCCGTATTTCTTGAAGGAGAATCGCCCTGGCAGCTTTATCCAGATTGCATCAACGGCTGGCATCCGGCCTCGTGGTGGACTATCATGGTACAGCGCATCCAAGGGAGCTTGCATCACGGTTACGAAAGCGCTGGCCTCTGAATACGGCCCCAAGCAGATTCGGTTCAATGCCGTTTCTCCAGTCGTTGGCATCACGGGAATGTGAGTATAAATGCTGTCAGCCGTCTTAATCTCTGACTCTTGCTAACTATGTGATACAACAGGACTGATCTTTTCCTTGGAGCTACTGATATATCCTCTTTTGTCGCGACAGTTCCGCTGGGTCGACCATCAACGCCAGCAGACATTGCCAATGCCTGTTGCTATTTGGCAAGTGATGAGGCGTCTTTTATCACTGGTGTCAATCTTGAGGTGGATGGTGGACGATGTGTGTAAAGCTCTAATGACCCATAGATTATGAAAAGCATTAATCATACTGCACTTTGTTTGAACTTGAATAACCATGTTTACTCTTGAATCACATGTTGATGCGTAAGGAGACGTGGATTTTACGACGAATTACTACACCATTTTTTTAGCCATCAGGTAGGACTATGCGTACATAAAAAATAGCAGGCTTGATAGCGCACAAGCAATCTCAAATTTGGAAACACTATCTTGAAAGTCCAAACTTAGCTAAATTTACAAGCCTTCAAAAGTAAAGGTTCCTGTCTTTGTGACCATGTACTCGTCTACAGCCACGTCCTTTCCACTCTCCTTTCCGGATCCGCTTTCCTTAATACCTCCAAATGGTGATTCGGCACAAGAGTTGGTGCCCGTATTCTAAACACCGAGCTTGCATCAGTAAAGTTTTCCTTGTAAAATGAATCATGTAACTTTGACTTACCAGACCAATCATACCAGCCTCTAGCCGTTCAAAAAGCCTCCAAAGCCTGTCCACATTCTTTGTAAAAGCATAGCTAGTCAGTCCCATGGCCGTATTGTTGGCCCTTTGAATGACTTCCTCCTCTGTGTCAAACACCGAAATTCCCAACAGAGGCGCAAATATCTCATCCTGACTCATGAGCATATCATCGGTGACGTTTGTCAAGATTGTAGGCTTCATGAAGTAACCGCCTCCATTTGCCGATTGATCTCTGAGCCCCGTGCCAACTACCATCTTTGCTCCCTTGGAAATAGCATCCTTGGCCATGTCTTCGGCTCTGTCGAGACTTCTTGGTGTCGTGACTGGACCAAGAGTGGTGCCCTCTGTCATTCCGTGACCAATCTTCAGTTCAGATACGGCCTTTATGACTGCATCGACAAACTTGTCATAGACTCCTCGCTGAACGTAGACTCTATTTGAGGAAACACAAGCCTGGCCTGCGTGACGCCACTTGAGTGGTATGAAATGCTGCATCGCTTGGTCGAGATTGGCATCATCAAAAACAATAAAAGGGCAGTTTCCTCCAAGTTCCACCAACGCCTTTTTCAGGTTCTTCGCACAATGACTCGTTATAATCTTTCCAACCCTTGTGCTGCCAGTGAAAGTCACCTTTTTCACGAGCGGATGGAGACAAAGCGCTTCTGCCAATTCCGGCGTCCCATCAAGGCTCGTCGTCAGGACATTAAGTGCACCTGGAGGGAAACCAGCCTTCAATGCCAATCGTGCCACTGCGAGAGCTGTGATTGGTGTCTCGGGCGAGGGCTTGACAACCATGGTGCAGCCTGCAGCAAGGGCTCCGCTCGCCTTTCTGAGAATCAGAGCAATAGGAAAGTTCCAAGGCACAAGAGCGGCGACAACTCCAATAGGCTGCTTGATTGTGATTGCTCGTCGGCCAGGGACGGCGTTGACGATTGAGGCTCCCTGAATGCGCTCTGCTTCGCCTACAAACCACCAGGTAAAGGTGGTGCCGTAGTCGATCTCGCCATAAGCTTCTGCGAGAGGTTTGCCAGTTTCGTAGACCAAGATCTTGGCGAGGTCATCCCGCGCGGCGACAATTTCTTGATGCCACTTCAACAGCGTCTGGGCTCTTTGTCTGGGAGTCCATTTGGAGTATTCTTGAAAGGCCCGATGTGATGACTGGACTGCGACGTCGACGTCTTCTTCCCGGCAGTCTGGGCACGATGCCCAAGATTTACCAGTTCCAGGGTCAATGACATCGAAGCGTTTGCCTGATTTGGCGACTACCGTCTGCCCATCAACGACACAGTCTAGATCGCCGAGGCTTGCGTTGGCCAAAGTAAAGGGAAGCTCACTGCTGCCCATGGTTGGTAACTGCAGTGAAAAACAATTGATAGAGTTATGAGTATGACTAGAGAAGTTGATGTGTAAAACAATGGTTTTTCGTTTTAAGTCACCTTCCGTATCTTTCTAATTGTTTTTACTCGTCTGCTTCTACGCTCTTTGTCATTTCCAGCACTCAACCTTTGCCCCAAACCTGAAATATCAGGTCCGATGTCATTCTGCGGGGATAATGCGGAGGCCAGTGGAACACTCCACGTCCGTCCAAACAGTGCGGTGGAACACGCCAAGTTGATTCTAACAGTGCGGGTCGAACGTTTTTCAATCTTCGAAAACTCCCCCTCCGGGTGGCTTCCCGTTGCATAAGCCACCAGCTACGCCGTAACAAGAAGGGAATCTATCGCCATCTTTCCGAGCGCCGGGGCTATTTTTGCGGCTGGCGATGGCTTCATTAGCTTCACGGGCTCTTGCCGAATTATCACAGGGGCGCAAGTAAACCGTATTAGGCAACTTTTCATCTGGAAGGTTATCTTCTCCTGTAGACTGAGATGATGGAGATGATCTATAAACGCTAGATCATCGTATTCTCGAAAACTTTTGGCTTCAGCGAGGTCGGAGATTGCATTCAGATCGGCCAACTTTTCCTCAACGCCACCTTTTGGATCACAGGATAAGAAGAACTATTTCGTGACGGTTGGCAGCGGCTCGTTGCGGTATGCCCACAAGTCCTTGTTTCATTCTTCCATCTCCAAGTCTAAGAAAGTCTATCCACTTGCCAATCTATGCATCTATCCGCTGCGATATGTCATGTACGACCATTTACATGGCTGAGACATCCATGTCACAGCCCCGTACGTCGACCAATCTGTCCTACCACCCCTCATGCGACTGTGTAGCTGACCCGGCTGATACCTTTACTTCTTCCGATCTTCTTCACAGTTGTTGCGCCGCACAGATCAGTCGTGTCGACGTGCGTTCCGCCACAGGGATACACTTCAGCGCCTACGATGCGCACAACGCGGAACTTGGTCTCTCCTGGGGGCAACAAGCTTCGGTCCGGGATCAACCGCTCTAGGCCTTCTCTCTTGAAATCGTCTTCCGTCCAGAAGTCAATCTCCACAGGCATTGCGCGGCGCAGATAGTCGTCTACGCGCTCCTGGATCGGCTGCTTCCATTTGCCCTCAATGAGGCCACGGAACTCGCAGGCGGCGCTGTCGGGGAAATGAGATGCTTTGAGTTCATCGAAGCCCTCAATCTCCTTCTCCAGGAGATGTCTTACTGCTGATCCGAGGACGTGACCGGCAGTATGCAGTCTTGAGTAGAGGAGGCGCTTCTCTGCATCGATGGACTGCTCAACAACATCGCCGGGCTGAAGTGTTGTCGCTGTTGAGTCTTTGAAACGGCCGAGATGCAGCACCAGCCCGTCGTTGACAACGTCCATGCGTGCTGCCCTGATGTTGATGGAGACAGCAGGAGACGCAACAGATGTGATTGATCCCTCATCTGAGGGCTGGCCACCGCCCTGAGGGTGGAAGATGGTCTCCTTGGTTACGACGACATAGTCGTCATCCCCACCGTCCTTGAAAATGGCGCGGTTCTGCTCCTCTAGATCGGAAAACGGCCGTATTGAGACCACTTGAGTCTGCAGATTGAGCAATTTTCCGTCGTGGTGAAAGGTCAAGATGGTCCCGGATGTCTGTTCAGAGGCCATGATGGGTGCTTATTGCCAAGTTGTCGTCTCTTCCCAACGCCTATTGTGGATTATAGAGATATGTCGCTAAACGCTATTCGCAGCACTGTAACTCAGCGTCGACATGCCATTAATATGAGCGTTTCGTTGCTTCGATAAGGCATTCCCGCTTTTGTTGTCGATTTTAGTGTGGGGCTTGCGCGCCCTATTTGTCATGAATTTACAGCGGTTTCTGAGTCATGGTCCTGGCTTGCTGAAGTTAGATAGGAACGTCTTGTTGTTTAGCCGACGAGATAATAATATGAAAAAGGACAGTAAACCATCAAAATGTCAATTCAAAATGCCAAATTATTCTTTTAAATTCTTCACCTTAAGCTTCTGCTGGCAGGTTGGGTTGGTGGCTTAAACCAGCTAGATCAATGGGCTTACTATGCGGCCCTCGCTGAGAATAAGACAACAGGTGCAATCCGCGGCCATATACTGATTTTTTTTATTACTAGAGACGTTGGCGTCAAAGCAAAATGACAAACGTATGTGTGAAGAAATAAGAAATGACCATGAGGAAAATGTGAAGTCTGATGAAAAGCGTGGAGCTCCCAGCTATGACTCTATCATGATCATCCTAACTGTAAGGCATGTCTCGCTCACAGTTCAAGAAGGTACTCATGCCGTCGACAGCTTTACATGATTACTTTAATATTTTATATTATTTCTGAGTTCTTAACAAATTATGTTAATTGATATAAACTCCCTCATCTTTTATTAACCTCACGCATTACCGTCTGCATTACTGTTGAGACACAGAGAAGAAGCACGCATGCATAAGCTCAAACAATGGTATCTTGAGTTTATGAATCCAAACAGAAGAATATACTTCAACAGTAAATGACCAGCCGATGTGGGAATCCGTAGTGCTGGACTTGACTGCTGTTTTGACATATCAGCGCAGAATTAAAGGGGAGATAAGTCATACCCTATGCCTCATGTGCCATCATAATCGCTGTTTCGGCATTACTTAGGCGAATAATTACCCCAAACATTCGAAGATTGTTTGATAATATTATATTATATTAAGGTATGATATGAAAACATGAAAAAGCCCAGCGTTGCTGACGCATTTTGGTCACGAAATAGCACAGGAATATGCGACAATACCAGCTCGTAAATAATGAAAAGACTTGCCTGCAACCGAATACAACTAAGCACGAAGAGAGAGAAAAACGTTAATTCTTCTCTTCATTGAGTGGCTTCCTTCCGTAAACCGCCTTGAACTTGTAATATGCATGAGAGTTGTTCGACCGGATTTCCCGCCGCAGCAGGCTGATGTAAACCAAGATTTCTTCTCGAGTCCATCCGAGTGTGTTTGCCATGAAAACAATGTAGCCCTCAGTGTCCTTTTCAATGACTAGTTGCGCAAACTGGCCGAGTTCCTTCATCTTGGGGTCTCTGGCCCAACCTCCTATTGGCATCTGCAGAGCAAAGATTGTTAGAGTGAATCATTTTGCAAAATTTTGTCCTAGGGGGGAAAAAAATGGCATGTCACTTCGAAGCCAAAAACTCACCTTGTAATTAAATTCCTGAATATCGACAAAACCAGCCGCCTCCATCGATTTTCTCTGTGTCTCGTCTTCAACCACAGTGAAACTCCTTCCAATCTGTTTACCACCGTTGATAAAAAACTTGCCCCATTGTCCCAAGGCGCTTGTCTCTGTCACAGTCCCATCATCGCTCGTAATGATGGCTGACGGCTCCAATATCTCAAAATATGCGCCCGGGCGCAGCACGCGATATGCTTGTCGCATCAGGGCGTCCCAGTCTTGAATGCTGCCCAGGAGCCATCTTATGTGGACATAGTCAAAATGCTCGCTGCGAAATGTCCAGTCTTGAGTACAGTCTTCAATCTCACTATTTCCATTGATTGTTAGTGAATCCAAAATAAAGCACGTTTAGTAAACTCACAACTGGAGATTCGCAGGCACCCAAGTCGGCTGAATTGGAGAAATGTCTGTGCCTATGACTTGAGCATCGGGAAATTCATCGGCAAAGTCGCTGTAAGACGTCAGTATCCATTCTGCTAAGATTATCCGAAGGGCATCAAGTGCTCACATAGCCCATATGCCTGTGTGAAAAAAAGGGATTAGCTTTATGAAAGATGAGAGAACACTTGTTATGAGCGAATGCTAACCTGTTCCAGTGCCTACATCAAGTGCTCTCTAGTTGCGAGACATATGATGTCAGTATTGTCATGCAATTTGCGCCTGCGAGCATATCAAACGCTGGGCAGTACTGACTTTAATCTTGTCTTTTTCGAGGGGAGCTAGATACAGCCTATCTCTCATTGCCATGCAAATAGCATGGTGGCTGCAGCGTATCAATTAGCTATTATCCAAATATCTTTGACCAGAAATCTTTATTGTCAATAATAATATTGATTTGGGTCGTTAAACTTACTTGATATCAAGTGATTCGCTAGCTGCCTCATCGTTGGACTGCCTGTTGCTCTTGGTCAATCCGCTGCCTGCAAGTCGCCAAACCGACTGGTGGCTCACCAATACTGAACAGAGCCCATTTCGCTGTGAAATCTGCGTCCATTAATCTCTCTATACTGCAGGATAGTCGAAGTTATCGACGCGGTTGAGCTGTCCGCATCTGAACCAAGGGCAGAGTCGCCATCATCGTCGTAATCGTCGCCTTCTTGTTCGGCAACCTGTTTGCGTGAGTATTCACCTGAAGCAGATGCTGCCGAAGCGTATGAGATGCACCAACCTCTTGCCAGTGCGCAGCTGGGAGGATGCCGTCCGAGGGCGCTGCTTGCTGTTGCTGACTGCCCTCTATTGATACCCCCTGCGTAGGCGAGACAGGCGATTTGGGAGACTTGGGCGACTTTGCCATGATTGCTCGGCAGCGAAACAACGCAGTGCGTGCGCCTTTTTAAGATACCGCCCCTAGCTCTTCTATTTCCTTTGTCGTCTCTTCAAGTCTTTTCTCTTTTTCCTTTCTATTTCTCTTTCTCTCTGCCCTTCCCTCTCGTCTCTCAATTTGTTTAGTTAATTACTTGTCCCAGGCTCAATTGTGGGAGTCGCTATTAGGGGAGCACGGTGCTTGGGCAAGCTTCGTTGCAAATGATGAAATCGGATGTTGGAGTTCCGCAGCTCAGCAGCTTGTATGTCCTCCAATCGCCCTTCTCAATGTCATGCGGATGAGCAAATGATTGAGTAAGCACATGCAGTTACTTGCAGCTGCGTTCGCCTTGTCGCACAATCATGCGTCGCTTTGTCTGCGAGTAGAAAAGTCGCGGGCGCCCTGCCTAAACGTACGATTCAATGAGCTAAACAGCTGGTGCGTCTGTGGCCTGCTTGGTTGCTTCAGCTCTGCCGTCGCTAAGAAAGTTCTGGATGCCCGCAGGATGCTCGCAACAGTCATTCGCATTCGCGTGTCATTTATCAGATTGAGTCGGCCAAAAGTCGGTTGTTCATGCCACCTCCTACATATGTATGCAACGCAACGTCAGGTCGTCTAGAAGCAGATGAGAAAAAAGCTGAAGCCAAATCAGGAGCGCACGCGAGGGAGGGATTAGGCGCTGGGGCCGGGAGTGTGTGGAGAAGAGACAAAGGCTTCTCCGCCTATTGTTGGCTGGCAACGCTATTAGCCTGGACATAGTGCAATTTAGCTACAGGAAGCAAAGGGGCCTTGCTCCGCATTGTCGTTGTTACGCGGTTATCGACGAGTTTTCCGCAAACTAAGGAGAGTCTAAGCTGCCTGATGCTGGTCTTCCCTCGCGGCCCGTGGTCGTGCATTTGCTTCGGGATGGACAGTTCGCGGATTTAATTTCTGGGTCTCTGCTCTTTAGCAGACGTAATTCCCGGGGACTAAAATAAGGAGAGATACAAGAGGCCAAGCTTGTTGTGGGCTGCCGGGCGATCTCCGACCGAGGCGCTTGAGTTCAGCCCATTGACACTTGACAATCGCTAGACAGGGCATAAGGAAGCAAAATGTAACCAGACATCGCTACAAGGCTCAGCTAAATTTCCCCGGCAAGTTTTTCTCCGAACTGCAGACCTGCAAGCTGGCTAGCATCCACGCTGCATGTAACGCTGCAACATGACGACCCTCGTCAGGTCTCCAGCTTCTAGAGCAAGTCCCACTTCTGGGTTTACAGCACGTTGTGATGGGTATAGAAACACCCCTAGCATTAACACTAGAAATCTGTTGGCGAAAGAGCCGGCGACGGATGCGGCGGATTCGTTATTGATAACTTATAGTAAGTAATCAATTGCAGTAATAGTTCAGATAGTCGAGATGCGCGCGGCAACTCACAGAAAGGCAACACCACGGCTTGCTGCAATTCCGCCTGTCCGAAATTCTACAGCCAAACCGTTGTTTAATTGCGAGAAATGATGCAAACTTCTCGTGTTGTCGTTTAGCTAACCGTTTCAAGCAACTACCACAACACGAACAAAAATACAGTGTCTCAAAGTGATTCCGACGAATTCAGGGCAAACCTATGTATTGGTACGCGATCGATTTTATCAGCTGCGCAGCTAATTTATAGATAATAAATAAAGTAAGTAAGATATTTTGTAGTTTATTCAGGTTCAATCGAAGCCGCACACCGACTATGCCTCATCCGCAACTCCACGTCCGTCGGCCTTTTCCTCTATTCTGGATTAATAAACAATAAGCAGAATCCCATAGGTTACATTGATTCTACGAGGGAAAAAAATGTGCAAATCTTTTTAAATGGTACACCATGCCGGTAGCCTCGGTGGTTCTCTATTGTTTGAGGGTGCGTCATCTATTAGGTACTACATTACATTCTATCATCCGCTTCGTAGCTCATTTTCTGGCCCTGTGTCTCTTCTAGACGTCTTCAACTATTACTTGTCTTACATCTCCTCTTCTAGCCTGTCTATTTCGACAAAATCGCTGTCGCCTTGGCCATCTCGGATGGATCGGCCAGCAGCTGCACGGCAATCTGGGCCTCTGCTCTGGCCACAATCTCGGTCTGCGAGTACGCCAAAGCCGTATTAGCCAAATTTTTGAACAGAGGCTCGTGGTTAAATGCGCAGCCAGCTCCAGATGCGTTGGGGCAGATGCCGTAGTTTGCGTGAAGCACCGCCTTGGCCGCGCTGGTCAGTTTGTGTGTGACAGAGTCAATCACAGGATCCTGCACCCACGAGGCATCTGTCGAGGCGGGAGCAAATGTGCTGGATGGAAAGTTGCCCAATTGGTAATCAGGTGTCTCGGTCAAGTCGATAAAAGCCTGTCCGAGGTAGGGATCGACCTCCAGAGATGGGTACTGGACATCGTGAGAGACGCTCTTAGGGAGGGTGCCGAGAGCAGCGCTGACAAAGTTGGCCACGGAGTTCAGGTCGGTGGTGTAGCGTGTGCGCATGTCAATCGTGATATCGAGCTCACTGATGGATGTGTTGCTGGGCAGGTAAAAGGAGACTCCGGGCGTGTTCTTGAGAGCGTTGTATGTGTTGATAGACAGCACCAAGGGGCCCTTGGTGGCATCTGAAGCATGGCCACCGGGGCCATTCATCGTAATAGCTACGCCGTTGGCATCGGTAGTAGCTGTGAAGGTGACGTTGGGATAAGTCGAATCGAGAAGCTTGGCAACGGTGCTGTTAACTGTCGCGAGACTCAGGCCAGCCACGCCAAGATCGATGACGGTCTGCACAATATTGGTTGCATAGACGCCAACATTCTCAATGCTAACGGCGCTTGAGCTAGTTCCCGGCAGCCCAGTCAGATTCTGTACAATACTCATCGCGTTGTAGGCCTTTGCAACCGCCTCAGAGTGTGTGCTGCCCACGAAAGAGGTAAAGTAGTTGAGACGGGCGTTCATGGGCTGGATAGCGCTCGTTGTCGTAGGATGTGCCATCAGCCAAACATCTGAATCAGCAAAGGCGTCCAAGTTGTTGAGCTTGAACTTGCCTGCTGCGTTCTCTTCGTCGGGGGTTCCGACGATGATCACGCGGCCAGGGATGCCGTAGTGTACCAATGCTTCACTGGCAAATGTGGCCGCTGAGATACCATTGAGGGCAATGAGGTTGTGACCACAAGCATGGCCAATGCCGACCAGGGCATCGTACTCGGCCAAGAAACCGACAGTGGGCAGAGTGCCTGTGAAGCCGGATGGTCTGTTATCGAACTCGGCTCGAAAAGCTGTAGGGAGACCATTGCTAGCGTAAGCCGATCCTGACACCGTCCAGCCTGAGAGTGAAGAAAGGTAGTTGACGATGCGGTCGTGTGCATGAGTTTCGTCAAGGCCAACCTCTGGGTCGTTCCAGATCTGCTGGCCAATGGATAGAAGGGTTGGCCAGTTAGTACTTGAGCTGGACTTCAAGAAAGCCGGGAGATCGGAGAGGTCAACAGTTGACTGGGCCACCGCTCCAGCGGCAGCCATCAGGACTGTTGAAGATAAATGCATTTTGCTTTGAGGCTGTGAGTCTCAAGTGTAGATGAGCTTGTTTCTGTTGCTGCTGCTGCTTGTCTCTGATGAACGGCAAAGAAGCAAAGATCAGCGGCTCTCTTTATACTGGTCGACTACTTGGCGTTCCCTTGCATCATCAACTATGGAAAAATTCCCCCTTGCCACTCCGTACAGGGTCTTGGCTGATATGGGTTCGAACAAGGTTGTTCGCACCTCCTTACAGCTCTAGCCTCTACGTGAGCATGGTTCAAGTGTGTTATAGTATCTACGATAGTATCTATTCTATTCCGGGAATACTGTCTTGGGGGTACGGTGGACTAGCTGCCCATGGCGTTCTATCATTATCTATATAGTTCGTCTTCTAAGAACACACAACACACGAGTAACTACAAGGACAAGTTGCTATTAGTATAAGTCTGGAATTTGGATGCTTGATGTTTTATTTGTTAGGTATACTCCTAGATAGCACAAAGAGGATCATTTAGGAGGACGTAGTTGCTTAACATCGATATCCCCGGAGGCATCGTCATGTTATCGCTCTTACTTGAGCACTAGAAGCTCGAGCCCCTTGGCAACCTGGACATCTTGGCATACCCAGTTCTTCGGACCTGGGCTCACCAGAGCAACTCTGCTCCATAGTAGAGTCCACTTTCTTACACGACTACATCTCGTACCTGCTCTAGAGAGCCAAGTTAAAGTGATCTGCAGAGTACACCACATATTCTCCTGGGCCGGTTCCGCAACGGGAATGACGCCGTAAGCCCTAGGCTTGGCAATTCTAACTAGCGGGCGTGTTAGTATTGCTAGTGTTGCGATGCCTATGAACAACGTGACGTAGAAACTAAAGCCCAGGAGGTATTCTATGCTAGGCAGAGAGAGGTAGTTTCCCAAAGATCACATATCAAGTGCAAAATCCAGCTTGTTTGTTGGGGAGACGAATGTTCTATAGTTTCTCCACGTGTAGTTGTCTATCCGCCAACAGGGATACAATGAGCGGGAGATCCAACGTAATGCCTGCTTCTGAGGAGATTCCGATGCTCTGGAGAAAACAAAGGGGCCCGCGGACAATAGTCGTCCAGCGCCATGTGGAGTCCATCGGGTCAGTACTCGGCACAACTGGAAAAAGGGACGTCGGCACCTTTGGGTCTAAATAGGGCGGCAGTTCCTAGCGTAACCACTGGAAGCATTTCTGTAAATTTTGACACCAGTCGGCCTGGACTTGTACGGATTTAGAAAAATGCCAATCAAAGGCAGCGGGAAAGCAAACAAAACTCGTCGTCTTCTATTCAAGTTGACGATATTCAAATGCAAGATTCCTATAGTTTCTGCCCATTGAAGAGGCATCAGGCAACCACTGAATCTCGGTCGCTTTTAATTACCTATTACTGAACGCCCACATAATAACCTTGTCATAAGCAACAAGTCGCAGCGGCAAGGGCCGTTGCGCTTACATTACATACGCGATTAATAATCCCGTTACACCGACGTTAATTTAAGACTACCTACTGATTTTTCCTCAGAAGCCGTTGTGGCTAATAATATTTTGTATTCATAATGGTGGCGATAATTCATGAGGATAGGAAGATGCTCTATTATATGCAAGCTGACGGTGGCTTGCGTGAATTTGCGACGGACTACTCCTTACACTAGGAGTTCGTCCGGAGAATTTATCCTTGCCATAAAGTTGCCAATAACATGAATTGAATCAAGATTCAGCTGCAAATTCTAGTACTTTTGCACGCCATTCATCTTCCGGCCAACACCTATAGGTGCCGCCGTACAAATAACCATGGAGCGGATATGGGCCGGTAGGACTTCCGGAATAATACAACAATGCACCGACACACTCCGTATACAAATAGTTTGTCCGGCATGATCAACCGGATCAGCAAGCCGTGGCTGTAGGGCAAGTCATATCTCATTTCCGGAAGCATATCCGTACGCATATAAAGTTCCATGATATGTTCTGGACCGGTACTGGCATCGCCTCTTTGGAACAGGGGGTGCTACCCTAGGCGCAGGATGAGAATCCTAGCCAATCACTATAAACGGAGCTGTAGGGATCTGCAGCTACTCAAAAGTCCGTTTGTCTGACACGGGGCGTACAAATATAGCCTTGCAAGTAGCTATGTTGTTCAGTAAACAAATGCACAAATTATCCCTTCTTGCTCTTCAATATCGAATAGTATATCTGATTCGACTAAAGAGGAAGTTCATACGCCAAGAAGAAGAGCTCGGACCACGAAACGCCATATATGATGCGGAAGCCGTTGAATCAACCTACATATCCCACCGCCACTTACGGAGTCCAAAGCCATGTCATGTCTGTCATCTTGAATAACCATTTCCAGAGATCGTGGTGCCTACGGGTGTTACCTTGTGAACTGGGCATTAGAACTATACATATCTTAACAAAGTATCACTACTCTTCTGCTAGGACATGGAATTAAAGGGACATGAAAAACTCCACCGGCTAGGTTACTGAGGTAATACAGATTTTGAGGTTTTTCATGGACTTTGCGCATACCTTATTATGTTCCGCGAGACACAGATGACTCGTATATTCTCGACCACGCACTCGATCGAAAACTCTCAATAAGTTCATTCCTATGGTCAAAAGAATACCACCAAATAGCATACTCTCTTGAATCCAACATAAATTTCTCTGAGGCCGTAGCCATCTCGACTTTATTGACAAGTAGAAAGGTGCTCCAGTCACATTTTTAAACCTAACATGCTGTGTGTTACCCATATACTAAATAAGAGCTGAAATGATTTAAAAATCTGAACTATGGAGAAACTCAATCAGAGACTTGTTAGCAAAAAGAATACATCGTTCCTGTGGATTTTGTAGGGTAGATGACTTACATCCACAGTCTTGCTCCAAGACTTGGATACCATATTTGGCAGGGCTCGCTGCTTATTAATGGACACATCAAGTAAATATTGCACCGCTTAGCTCTTCTCGAAACCTAACCTATGTTACGTTATGCGACTTCGTCTTTCGTTATGAAACCCGCTTTCGGGAATGGATCCGATCGAATGAAAGGACATCAAGATGATATATTAGGTTTATTAACTATGATGTTGTTATGTATAATAAGTAAGAAGTAGAATCAAATAAGTAACAGTGAGTAATGTTTTTGCCTGACCTCTTCTAATCCTTGCCGCAGTCCCGAGATTAATTGCAATAGGGCGTAGCCGCAAATCTTATCTTGCCGTGCGGCACTGTACCAGCCCAATTTCAGTGTCTTGTTCATCCCGATTATGCCCATCATTGCCTCCCTTGAAGCTTGCGCTGGCAGTTGCAATTGCCAGGGATATCACCCCCAGCCTGCCGTTGCCAAAATCTCCCCTCGCAGCCCGATGCGCGAGCTTTTCTTTATTAGTTCGTTCGCCATGCTCTTTTTCCGGCACGGCTTGATGCGTAAGGCCAGCATACAAATACAAGAAAACGACAATCATCTCCTCGATTCTTGCCATGAAAAATTCTGCGAGCACAGCTGATGTTGATCCCTCTGCTGTCGAATTTTGGAAGTTTTTGTCGAATATGAGAAGAAGCGAGTTGATTATGCGAACAAGGAGGAACGGTAGTGATAATGTTATGATGACCAGCATTGCAGTCTCTCCACGCCGTTCTGTGACACGGCGCGTAATATAGGCGCCTATCGTCAGCAGGATGAGGAGAATCAAGACTACCAGGTACACAATCACTCCATCCTTTACCGTATCCTGGGTCATAATGTCTGCTGGAGTATCTGCCGAGGTTGCACCAACAATACAGAGGATGAGGGCGACAACAGCTGGTATTTGGACTATTCTTGCCACAAATAAATTGAAAACAATGTTGTACGGTCGCTTAAGGAGATAATAGTATCTATAAAACAATTAACCATGCAGACTTCATAAAGAGCATAAGTGGTTTGGTACTTACACTCGGGATAAAATGCCCAATGTGGCCAGTAAGAGCGGCGACAGACCCAAGAAGCCAAGTATGGTAGCAATCGTCTCGGCAGTATCCGACGTGGCAGTTATCGTTGCAATCTGCGCAGAGCATCCAACGACACGTATGATGCTGAATATCGTGAGAAAGATCCAACCGGAACTCCGTGCCAGCCCGTGTCGAAAAGATACAAATATGCTGCAGATGAGAGCCACAGCGTAGTAAACGAGTTGCCAGATGGCCAAGCCATCACTCAGCGTAACGTGAGCCATTGAGATGCGAATTTGCAGAGATATGTAGTTTGACGAAGCAGAACAAACGCTGCTTGATTTCAGGTTATATATATGAAGGTAACACACCTCATATATCACTGCACGAATTGACCATTCGACTCTTCGAAGCCAGAAGACATGGAACATTGAGGCTTCCCAAATAGGCAATGGCTGAGTTTCGCCCATTCCCATCCAATCATCATTCTCCTGTCGCCAGTCTTACAGGGGTTAGTTGCGTAGACCTTCCAGAGGCTATGCTTAGCGCCGAACTGCTCTCCCGCGATGGTTTAGCTCAACACGTAATTGCGGCGCTGGGACTTGGTGGATAATTCTCCGAGCAGGAGTCTCTTCGCATGCAGTACGCGTACGCACCTTCAAAGCCGTTACCTTTCCGCGCGGGAGTTATACGTCTCTGTCGTCCTTTTTCAGATATTTAGTCCCGTTCCCGGCAATGTAGGCCGAGCTGGTTGCCTGAAACGGCTTTGCTTAAATACATAGGGAGGCGGCGCTGACACAGTCATCGCCTCCTGTCTCTTTATTCTGTCAACTTACCTAACATCTCTGTGTTGCTAGTCAACGCATCACTTTCTTCTTTTAGTAGTTCATGGGCAGAGGTAGTTTCAATACGGATCATGGGTTATTGTGGCAAGCCGAGTGCTGCGTGTGAGCGCTGCCGGCATCGCCGCCTGAAGGTGTGTTTAGGCTGCATTTTGCGTTTGAGACGCCAGTGACATTTTGAGATACAAACCCTAGTCTTTTGTCACTGTTTAAGGGAAAGTTTGAGTGAACTCTTTGTACTAATTCACATGGTTTCAGTGTGATTATAGGACGCCTTCATGCACACAATGTGCTCGAGCCGAGGTCAACTGTCCCGGATACAGAAATTTGCTAGACATCAAGTTTAAGGATCAGGGTGAGGAAGTTATTCGCAAATATCGACCTCCCGCGCGCAAGAAGCGCCCTATCTCAACGAGTAGCGCTGTGGAGCCTCAGCCGTCAGTTCCAAGTAGAGAACCTCGGGACTCGGACGGTTCTGGAGCACTGCGCCTTGATAAGACAGCTTCAATCATTTCAAGGCCCAATCCTGAATACCCTGAGCAAGACATTGCGAGAAGTTTTCTCTATGCTAACTACATGACTGGAGGTCCTCGCTGCGGCCACATGTCATATCTTCTACCGCTGATGGAGAGCTCACGAAACTCGGCTGCTAATGCGGCAGTAAACGCCGTCGCATTAGCAGCCCTATCAAATATTCGCCTTTCCCCCAAGACTATGCGGAAGGCACATCAGGAGTACACCACGGCCTTGTCTTTAACTAATCTAGCCCTACAGGACCCAGTTATGTGCAGGACAGATGATACACTGGCGGCGGTAGTTATGCTTGGCACATTTGAAGTAAGTTGGCCCCAAAATGTCAATGCATTGCCGACTAACCCAGGAGGGAGAAAAAAAGATCATGACGTGTACTGATGGCTCATTTATCGATCGCTGGGTGAACCACATGGATGGCGCAACAAAGTTGATTGAGGTCCGTGGGCCAGAGCAGCTTTCACGGCAAGAAGGGCTGGAGTTATTCACTCAGTTACGTGCTCAAGTGGTGAGTTTTTATGAAGCAGCTGGCATTTAGAGAATCATGCTCATCGAAACCAATATAGAGCATTAGTCGAATATACCAGGAACGATATAGCTCATCAGTTTTTACAAAACTAGCCGAAGATGCCCACCTCGATCAGAATCCCGATGAACAAGTGCTGCACCAGCTTTCTATTGTGATTAACCGATTAACGGACTTTTGCGCCCACTTGAAGAATGGCTATATTGTCAAACCTACGGAGATCATCCGCAAAGCGCTGAAGATCGACGCGGATCTGGTCTCATTAATGATCAGCGTGCCTCCGTTGTGGGAATACGCCACTGTAAACGTTCCAATACTCGATGGAAAGCCTATCGTACAGGGCTTCTGGGGTGATAATTATCACATATATCATACTATTTCCTCAAGTACCATCTGGAACAACTATCGCTCAGCTCGGATCATTATCCAAGAGCTTATTATCGAAACCATCAGGGATCTGGACACTTTGACAAACGATGACATTGGCTCCCCGCAACGCAGCTACTTGGTAAATCAAACCAGACAAACTGTCCTTCAGATGGTGGAAGACATCTGTGCTAGCGTGCCATACATCTTGGGTATGGAAATAGAAGACTCCGGGCACTTGAAAGTCTCTGCTCTTGGCGCATCTATTGCTCATGGGGTAAATATGAAGGCCGCTTTATCGTCCTTTCAAGTTACTGGAGCAGGCGGCCTCACCATCATGTGGCCTCTCTTGGTTGCTGCAGACTCGGTAGTCGCAGGCAGCGAACTTCGCATATGGATTACGGCCTGTTTGGACAAAATTGGTCATTCGATGGGCATCAATCAAGCGCTGGCCATGTCTAAACTGATACAAGATGGGGTTGAGTCTCGGGCTTTCTTATCGCCAGATTATCGAGCTCAACTCTACAAACTATAGCAAATTTACACATTTATAAACTACTCAGTATTGTATTGGAAATAAAGTATACTTCTCCTACTTTTTTTTTAGGTCATATAGACTTGGAGTACTATCATGTTTCCTCCTTTGGTCCAAGCGCAGCAAATCTTCTTCTAGGAAAAATAGTAACTCTAACACCTATTTGCGCCCTGAAACTGGAGAAGCTTACTTGATACATTGGGTGGGGCAGCTTGTCTTATTCATAGCCATCGTCGTCTATGACTGTTGGCCAGTGGTAAGGAATTGTCCCGTGTGTTGCTCTATACTACAGAGACTCTACTTAGCATAATGAGACGGCGTGTATAGAGCTAATAGGCACTTTATATATAGTGTCCCCAGAGGAAAACATTTTGGGCAGACCTTCTTACTAAATTGGTAAACTTACCATGCTCTTGGGGGCGCATTACACGAGTCTTATCCTATATACTACTTTTCACAGCGACGGTTTATCAAAATTGCACCCCTGAAAGAATAGCCTCGTATAACGTGGATGCATCGATAAGGCGAACAAACGTTGTCACCTTAATTGAACCAAGATCGATAGACTAATCTTGGCTGATACGATAAGGGAAGACTTTGAACTATCAAGCTTATGTCCTAGCTTCAAATAGTAGCGTTACATGAAATCCATTGGGAAGGGTGGAAGGGCTACACGTATTCAAGGTGACTGGACTAAACGTGCGACAAGCCATAGTTTAATGGTCCAAGTTTCACGACAGCACACCTGCATTAAAGCAAGCACATTGTCCTCAAGCCATCACACTTACCATTCTATAAGCTCCGCAAAGAGCAACAAGCTAGAATACCTTGAAGAGCGTTAAAAAGCATTTGTCATAAAGCACTGTGAGAGGTAATAGAAGAGACGGCTTGCTCATGGCCTTTGCTAGATGCGCCAAGCCTGAGCAAAGTGAGCGTGAGCTCCGGGTACTAATGGCAAGAATCTGAAAAGCGTATTACGCAATTTCTTCGTATGAGAAAGCACTAATGCTTAATCAGGTATATCAATACGTGTAACGCCGCTAAGATCATCATTCTGCTACGGCTGGCAATTGGCGAAATTTATACTAAATAATTAGCAGCTGATTTGAAGAAGATGTATTAAGGGAGGTTTCTATAACTAATCAAAGGTCGTTGATTACAAACAAATCTGCTAGAAGCTTAAGAGGATGTATGACAGACGCTACAGAAGGATTAGTACATTGAGTACTTGATATACCTATTCAAGGCATTGCCATAAACTTCTAATTCTGACACTTCGTCTAAAGTGTGACAACTACGCTTCTCCTGAAAGCTATGCTAATAGTATACGAATCAAAGTGCATGATGGACGGAATGCTCTGGTGAGGGGTCCTTCAGGCGACAACGCAAGATTTTCAACAAGCTTCCGTAGTAGTTCCTTGGGGATCTCGGTCCTTGATACAGAGTGAAATTATGGATGACTACCTAGCTGTTTTGCAAGAGTCCACGCACAATATTGGACCCGCAGCTTACCCCATCCATGGAACAGCGTAGCCCAAGTGTGGTTAAGGTTTGATGTTAGATCCTCGATGAATATGTCGGTTTACGGCAAGGCGTCATGGCTTCCCAATAAGGGAATCTTTACCTAATGTGTTCTGAGCAGGCATACTGGTAAGGGGGCTGACTTGCTTTCAGATGATCCGTTGGCTCTACGCTGTATGCTAATCTATCTTTCAACGTCAGCCGCTCAACGTGACGCTGACATAGTGTTTAAGAGGAAATTAACAGCAACAAAATCAGGAGAAGAAACAGCAATACTTGGCAAAACTGGTGGCCTATTATTTACTACTGTCAAAATAAAATCTATTCATGACTATAGATTGCACAGAAACTTGTCATGGCGGAAATCCGCCTTTGTCTCAGGATCGACATGAGGCATTGCGAGTTTATTTGTCATTTAGGGTGCTACGCTAAGTTGACGCTTACAGGGCTCATTATTTGAATTCCAAATTCTATTGGCCCTCCGCTTGAATCGGCATCCAAGAATAGCACAAAGTGTATTTTTGGCTTGTTGTCGACTATCTTTTTCCAGATTATTAATCATTCGGAACACAATTCTCCACCGTTAAGCGACACGATCAGTATTTTCCCAACTTATACCTGGGCATGATTCATGACGGTAGTGGGAGTAACATAGAGTTAGGTTCACTATATGCTTATAGACATGCGTGGCGGGCTATTGCAATTCTACGTCTATTTGGTTCTGCTAGTGATGCTTCGCAATGAGTTCAGGCAACCACGAAATTGCCAACATTCATCCTTCGGATTGGGATTCTTAGCTTGATGTCCACCACTTTTACAATCCTTCAAACTTAGATTTCACCCAAGTATTGCTTGGAAAAGATTACTATTTCTTTCCTACTGCCTGTAATAGGCCACTATCGCATCATTATTTGCTTACTTACTTGGTCTAGATCATCCAGCCCAATTATCAATCTTGGAGCCTGGTTGTGACCCTGGTCCTTCGCATCTCTGAAATGAGCGCCGAAAGCAAGTCCCACTTACACGCTTAAGCCCGCGCGACACTTGCTCATGACTACCTAGTGAGATGAGCTAATACTGCTTAGTATTCAATGTCATTAACCAGCCTCACATGGCATTTGCAGAACGGGATGGCTAACGTACTGCGGTAAAAAGAAGGAACAATCGACAATGTTGATTCTATTATTCTGCCCTTCGAAAGTTATTCGAGTTTACAAATGAATACCTTTTTAGGAAACTTGACTTTCGCAATGAAGCGTTTTCGGACTATTGTCTCAGCCTCAAGTTCGCCAAAAAAGTCGTGCATGAGTGTAAGCACTAGTTGGCGCTTGCCCGAACCCCATGGCCACTCGTGTGGACGCCAAAAGTGACACGACATAGTTGAGATGATGAGATTTTCCGGCAGTCATTTCATTGGAAAAGAAACCGGTTTGGCAAGGAGATGCCTGCGTTGCCAGCGCTGTTTGCTTGTTGCAAACGACACTAGCCGTGCTCTAAAGTCAGCCAAACACTAAGGAAGATAAAGAACGAACGCCAGAGTCTTTGATGAGAGCGTCGCTGCAAAAACTCTGCAGCTTCAAGTGAAGGTGCACAACTGCTCTTGTAGAACTATTTTGTCTATTTACTGTATGAGATGAGTTGTTACTATCTCGAAGCCAAGCCACTATTTCGTCAGTGCTCTGCGTCCAAGATCTATCCCAGATCCCCATACTCCATACATACTGCTCAGCCCCGATCGCCGTTTTGACCTGTCTCTCTTTTCTTGTTGCGTTTCACAACATGGAGTAAACTGCCCCAACAATTAGGTGCTAGCCACAGAGCCCCTGTCCGCAAGGGCCACAGAGCCTCGACAACGGCAACAGAAAAGGGAAGTCTAGGAATTCATTGGCGCAAGGCTCTGCAAGTCTAGCGGCAAACCATGCCCCTCTGTGCCTATTTTTGCAGCAGGCTATGCGCTTACCGCAAGCTAACGCTCCACCACGTCTTCCCCCCCCAGTCTAGGGCGTAGATGCGAGTGTGAAGAGATGAAGAATGAAGGGAGTCACTCGATAAGGACCACTCCATAGTATGTCTTAATTTCAATGAGGCTCTCGGCTGACGGCACCAGGGCTGGCACAATCGCGCCCGACGTGGTCTAGCTTTGCTTGTTTTATCACGCCAATCGAATTCCTGGTAGGGCTTCCTGGCTGTGATAGCCAAAGGTATTAATACCATAAGCTGCATCCAACAACTTTTGCTTTTGGCATTCCTGTCTCAGTTGCAAGACTGTATAGTTGGTTATATTATATTTGCAAATAGAATCACCTACCAACATGGCGGAGAGAGAAAGTCTCGAGCTTACTCCTCGTGAGAAGCTTCGGCTCATGAAGAGCCCGCTTATCGAGGATGCTTCCGAGCGGCGAGGATCAGAGCAACCGAATCTCAGCGAATTTGGGGATCGCTTCAGCGACCCGACCATACAGTTTCAGAGGGTAAGCTTTCAATAACAGGCAAATATAGAAATACGATTCGATTCTGATGATGGTTTTTGGGGTGTAGCATGAAGAGGCTGGTATGCTGGAGGTATTCACAGACTTGTTTTTCGCCGCAAACTACGTCGTCTTTTCGAAGGAGCTGGCAGTCACCAGTATCGACCGACTCGGGTCTTATGCTGGATACTTTTGGTGCGCAACGAGAAACAATTGTAACATGGGAGTGATGCGGATTTGCTAATCTGTTTCGTGCAGTATGCTGTGGATAAGCTGGCTTGTCGTTGGGCTTTACGACGTTAGATTTGTGACAGACAGCATATTTGGTACACCTTTTCTTCGCCCAAGTGGTTTTATGTATGCCATTTTCTAACCGTCTTCTATAGAACGACTGGTCCGAGCTGTTCACCTTGGAGTCTTTGTGGGATTCGCAGTGGTCGCCCCGAAATTCAACCCAAACGACCAGGATTTGTCTTCTATGAGGGCAATGTGTAGGCTCTTGTACGCTCTTAAAATACTGATCATATACTGATATTTCTTTTTGATAGCTCTCATTCTGATGGCCTCTCGACTGGCTTTGGCGATCGAGTATGCCAGTATCCTATGGCACCTGAGAAAATTTAAGCGCACCCACCTCCCATTCTACATCCAGATTGCGATCCATTTCATCGCATCAATGATCTATCTCGGTATTACATTCCGCTTCAGCGAAGATAAACAGAGCCGCGTGTTCATCACGTGGTACGTTGTTGGTTCTTTGGAGGTTGTCTTAACCCTTGGGCTATCGCTTGGGTTCTCTGTTCTCAGTCTTGTCAAGACTCACTTGATGAATCGTATGAGCCTTTTGACGATTGTGATTCTCGGCGAAAGTATCGTTGCTCTGGCTGAAAAAGTCGTCATCATTGTTGAAGGTCCTGATGCGTGGGGTAAGTCTGTTGAAGTATTTTGCAACATCGCTATCTGGCAAGACTAACAATATTCCTTCTTGACACCAGATGCTGCTACTATTGGAATCCTGACTGCTGGCGTGGCAACAACTTACATGCTGTTTTTGATCTATTACGACTGGATGAAAACCGCATACCTCCCTCCGTTGCGCCAAATTATATGGACACTGCTTCATTTTCCATTCCATCTCGCACTGGTTCTCTTCATGCAGGGATTCACCCAGTTCATTCAGTGGTCCAAAGTAATAGACGTCATTAACCATCTATCAGTCAACTGGATAGTCGAAGATCCTCGCGCACTTGAAGATACTACCAGCGTTGAAGTGCAGAAGAATATTACGGAAGAGCTCAACGAGTTCTTCGAGTTGTACCATCCCGAGTACTCCGATACAAACGATCTCATCAGCGATGCACTGGCCAACATCACAGACATTCCTAATTCCTTTTGGTCTAAGCTGTCAAAAGCCGAGGTTGAACCCGACTTCTTTCTGCCAAACGACACAACTACAGATCTGTTTCAGAATATCATGGATTCCCTTCAGACCGCAATGTACAACAGCATCTTTTCGACTTTTGAAATTGACCTGGAAGGAGAGATTAGCAAAGAAAACGAAGAACAAGGCATCGAAGACACCTCAACAAATGCCCAGTTTGCATCACAGGTCACCGACGAGACCTTGGAGCGTTATTTCCTAGTGGTATGTGCCTTGTGCTACACGCAACTTACAAATGTGTCCAGCTAACAATTATCAGTTCACTTATGGCTATGTCGCCGCTGGTCTCTGCCTAGCACTCATGACTCTTCTGGCAGTCGTTGCCAGAGTCACTCCCTGGAAACCCTGGCCGGTCATCCGCACAATCATCATCTTCCTCTTGGCTCTAGGCATGGGCCTCGTTGCGTTGCTCAGAACCAACGACGACAAATTGAATGCCTATCTCGACACCCCTTGGCTGTTGCCCACGCTCTGTATCGCTTGGGGCGTTGTTCTCATTCTCACGCATGTCCCCCACGACGCCCCGATTTTCTTCAAACGACACGGCCCCATTCCGATGCGCCGCAGATCTCGTGAGGATAAAACGAGCAGCGAGTCCGAACACGCTCAACCCATGGTCAGCAACATGCAAGGGCCAACCTCTTACAGTGGAGCGTCAGGCATGCCTTATGAATATCGGCCTGCACCACAGCCTCCTCACAACAACGATTACGTTTAATCGCGGAGTTGACGGTTGAAGAAGCCACAGTGCAGGGTTATCCCTTTTTATTTCTTATTTTTTGCGAACGGTAAACATAAAGTTTCGGAGCGGCTTGCACATAATGTGTAATATTAGAGGAAAATATGCGCGAGCGAGCGAGCGAGCGAGCGAAAGTTTAGATACCACTTTGTCGAAAGCGACTAGATCTGTATATATAGTTATTCAATTTTCATTCAACTTTTCTCTCCATATCACGTTGTCTACATAACGTTTGAGGCCTTGTGCCAATATCCTTGTGCCTCTTTCTTATATCCATATCTAGCGATATTCTAAATCTGACGGACATTTCTTAGTTATGCATAGAGATTTGAGTATTGGCTGAGCTGGAGCTCCTCAGTCATAGTGCACCACAGCGCCAATTACTCGCTCATCTCTACTTGTTAAGCTTAACTTTTATTTCCTCATTCTTCTCGCCGTCCTCTAATTTTTTTCCTTTTCTAGACTAACGTCGGAATCTGGCAGAGTCATTTGCCGCTTCCCCAAGCGCACCCCACTCGGCCATATAGCTCGGAACGGTCTATTTATTGGCTGGTTGCCACTTGGAACACATTCGATTTGCAAGACATCTCGATTCCTGTTAGCTGTGCTTTGATATTCTTCATCTTCTCTCTGCCATATATCCATTGGCAATTTTCCAAGTTGCCGAAAGTGCTGTATCGGCATGGCGCAATATGATGTCCTCGTCACAGGCTCGTCGGGCCATTTGGGCCATGCCCTCATGATAACACTGCCATCACTCGGATTCACCCCAATTGGAATCGACATTCTCGCTTCTGCTACGACTACTTGTGTCTGCTCAGTAACAGACCAAGAGATTATTGCCGAAATCCTTCAAAAACACCCCATCAAGCACATTCTTCACACGGCGACTCTCCACAAGCCTCATGTTGAATCTCACACCAAAGACGACTTTGTGCAAACAAACATCGCAGGAACTCTGGTCCTACTCGAAGAAGCAACAAAGCTCGGGAATCAACTAGAAAGTTTCGTCTTCTTCAGCACAACCAGCGCCTTCGGAAGCGCTCTCAGCCCCAAGCCCAGCTCTCCAGCGGCATGGATAGACGAAACCGTCACACCCATCCCCAAAAACATCTACGGCGTGACAAAAGTCGCCGCTGAGGATATCTGCCAGCTCTTCCACAAACAGCATAAACTGCCGATTCTTGTCCTTCGCACGAGCCGCTTCTTCCCGGAGCAAGACGACGACGAAGACCGACGCAACTCAATGGAAGATGACAACTTGAAGGTCCTGGAGATGGCATATCGCCGCTGCGATATCAAGGACATTGTATCAGCAACGGTATGCGCAATGAGCAAGGCGAGGCAAATTGGTTGGTCGAAATACATCATCAGCGCACCGCCACCTTTCTCAAACGATGCGGAGACGCTGGCTGCGCTAGATAGGAACCCAGAAGAAGTGATTAATAGAGTGGCGCCTGAAGCTGCGGCGGTATTTCGTGAGAAAGGATGGAAATATTTGGATCGAATGGATCGTGTGTATGATTCGAGCAAGGCGGTTCGCGAACTTGGCTGGGAGCCTGAATACACGTTTTCGCGGACGATTGAGAGGATATCTCGAGGAGAGGACTGGCGTAGCGATCTGGTTGGAATTGTGGGAAAGAAGGGATATCATTCTGTCAGTCATGGAGTGTATACTGCGTAGAGAGTTCTTTGTTTTGGATGCAATGATATTGTTGTATGTAAAGCTTTTGGTCTCAGTAGTCCCATCTTAAATCACCATGTACCATAGACTATATGTATAGTAGCTTATCAACTCTTTCCTCCTTTTCGCTCTGCTCCATAATATCTAAAAGACAACTTCGCTTGAAGTAACTACTGTAGAAACTCATCTCTTCCCTGTTCTTTGAGCACATCTTGCACAATCCCCAGCACCTTGGCATGCAATGCCACAGGCGCAGCCACAAATCCAAAGTTGTTGCTCAGCTTTCTTCCCGCTGAGAAGTCAATATCCTTTCCATGCACGTCAGTAATCTTTCCACCCGTCTCTTCAAAGAGAAGCATAGCACCCGCATGGTCCCAGGCCTTTGCATAGCGATCACGACGCTTATACACCCAGACAGTGACGCTGCCTATGCTGAGTGCCAGAGCAGCCCATCGCACAACCCAAGGGACGACGTCACTGCCGGGGAATTGAAGCCCCAGGCGCTGAGCAACAACGTCGTGTACTCCGTCGAGAGCTGAATCAACAAGGCCAGTACATGTGACGAAGCCACTATGGTTCCCTGCAAAGGTTGACGGTATTGAAAGAATCGGGCTCTTCAGCTCTTTGTGATGTGAATCCAAGTATCTGTAAAAGGCACCGTGGCCTTTGATGGCAAACAGGATGCAGCCACTGCCTTCAGGATTGGCACTTTCGTTTTTGAGATCGCCATTGTGCCGTAATGACAGGTTCGGACATGAAACAGCTCCAAAGGCCTGTTTGCCGTCGACAATGAGGCCGACGTTGATGGCGTACAGCTGGCCCTTCACATACGTCTTGGTGCCATCAATAGGATCAAACACCCAGACCCTGCCGGATCCAGGTCCTCCGGGGCTGCTCGAGCCGGCCTGGTCGATCAAGTCGCACATGTGCTCCTTTGACTGGGGCAGCTTACAGGCACCCTGCTGGGTGAATTCGTCTTGGGCAATGGTGTTGAGGAGGTCCCAAACGCGAGTCATTAACGCATCGTTGGCGCGTAGATCGGAGGCATCTTCTTCGCCCACAAAGGTGTCGTTGGGGAAGATTTCTTTGAAAGAGGCAATCAGGAGAGCTTGAACAGCAAAATCGGCAATGGTGACGGGGCTGAGGTCGTCTTTGGTGATGGTGCCCTTGTCGTGGGACTTGACGATGAGTTGGCTGAGCTTGGAGGCCTGGATGAGGGCGCCAATGGCGGTTTCGACTTCTTTGGCGAGTATATCGGGGGGTGGAGCCTCCATTATGTGTTATTTGGTATGCTTCTTACTTGAAGTAAAGGACTGAGAACGAAAACGAGAGACGACAAATGCGAGGCTCACGCTATTTGAGATCAATGGGAACCTACGTTGGTTTTTATCTAGATCAAAATTATGGGGGCATGTCACTGCGAGCTACAGCGGCGTTAGTGCCTGAAGGGAGGCCCCGGTTTACAGCAAGCTCTGATAGATGCATGAGACATTTCACGCTTGTGGATTTAACGCAGCTCAACGCTTCTGGCTGCCAACCACCACGCCCTTATCTTGAGTCTGTGATTCGTGCTGCTTTCACTGGTTCTTGGCGAGAAACCCTGCTCTTGATCGAGCCTGTAGAATGACGCTCGCAGGCGGCAGCAGCAACTAGCCTTGAAGCCAGCGACAAAAATGCCGGCACGGCCAAGCCCCATGCAACGATGGCTCGCCTCAATGCTGCCGCCATAACGCCTGCGCCGGGCTACGAGCCATTCACGCTCCAGCCGCTCATCGGGCACCTGCTCCAGACTCGCCGCTGCATCCCGGGCTCCATTTTTCTGGTCGAGGGCATCGACGTGATGCCCGTGGCGGCTGCGTCGCCGGATGAGGACGACTCGCATGCCATCCGATTGGTGCTGGGCGACGGCGAGCTGTGCGTTCAGGCATTGCTGCATCCCGACATGTTTCACCTGGTCGAGCAGAGGGACGTATTCGTGGGATGCTGCGTCAGGGTGGGCGACTTTATGCTGCGGCTGGAAGAGCCAGATGGGGGTGGCGTCTTTGGAGAAGGAGGGGAGGAGGAGGAGGAGGAGGAGGATGAGGATGGAGCTGAGGATGAGGAAGAGAGGCGAGAGAGACGGGAAGAGGACGCAAAGACCATGGCATACCTGATTGTGAACGAGCTGGAGACTTGTGGATGGAATGAGACGTACATGGCCTTGTGGCGAAACCGTGAGAAGAGCAACAGTCTCACGGACAGTACCAGCGCCAAGGGGGCAGCAGTCGTGGAAGAGGATCGAGACCAGGGGGCAGCACCGGGCGAGGCAGCCACCACAACTCCCAAGGCATCCAAGCCACAGAGCAGCAATGTGGTTAGATTCGCGGATCGGCCAGATTCACCGTCAGTCAGCACCCCTACCAAGACACCGAGCAGGACGCCGACCAAGACGCAGGGCAAGGTGCAGGAAAAGGGGAAAGCCAAGGTTAGCTTCCAGCTGCCGGGCTTTGACAATGACAATGACAATGACGACAACGATGATGACGAGGATGACGAGGACGACGAGGACCTGGAGGAGGCATTCGAGGCATTCGAAACACGCACATTCCCCCTTCGGAGTGCCATTACTGGTGCTCGTAATCGTACTGCTGCTGCTGCTGCTGCTAGCACCAAGCCAATGACACCAACATCGGATGCAAGGGAGATGGCGGCGGCAGGCGACATTAACACCGACAAGTCGCAGCAGCAGCAGCAGCAGCAGCAGCCCATTGCGCTACCCAGAGACTGGCATAACCAACAGGTCCCTCTCAAGCTCACAACCCTGCGCCTGATCCCGCATCTGCCGTATGCACAAAACTGGTCGTGCAACGTGCTCGCCATCATCGCCTCCCTCTCGCCCGTGGAGTCCTCTCATCTGCCGCCAGGAAAGCAGCGAACGGCTCGCATCGCCGACCCGTCGACGGCAAAACAGGTGCATCTAACGGTATTCCTGGACCCGGATGGGTTCACGCCCAAAGTAGGCAGCGCGGTGCTGCTTGTCGGCGTAAAGAACCACCGCTTCGATGGCGGCAGCTTGAAGAAGTATGCTAGCGATGGGAAGAAAGATGCTGGCGAGAAGAGGTGGTGGTTTGAGGACCCCTGGGAGTTGGAGTGGCTGGACGTGGCAGGGATCAAGGAGTGGTGGAAAGGCATGGAAGAGTATTACAGGCAGACGGGACCGGCACGAAGCGAAGGCCTAGAGCAAGCGTGAAAGGCACTACTGCTGGCTTGGAAGAGAGTGTGTGGGGGATCAGTCGTATGACTTTTGCCTCCTTTGTCTTTTGAATCAGTTATGATCTTGTAATGTTTATGCTAATCTAATGCTGGTATAATATTTGGATGGTTGAATATCAGTGTATAACTCTTTACACGTGTCACTACACACATATCTTGAGTATAAACGGCTGTGCTGTTGCTGTCAATGTGTGGTATTATCCAACGCGGCGTCAACCGCAAGGTGTGTGAGACTGCATCCAACTCACCGAAGAGACACAGCCGGCTATTCCAGTATAGTCCGAGCTGCATGCCGAGCTGCATGGCGGCGCCCTCTATTAGACAGGCTGGGCCATCCGGCTGCCCCAGACTCCACATGGCCTCGATCAGCGGCGTAACGACATGCAACCATGGTCAGATGGCGCCCGGCAAAACGAACGCAAAGCATGCCCAACATCTCATATTCATGACTGTTACCGGACAGACAGCCAATTTATCGCACATGATAAGGCAGCCTTGCTTGTATGCGTGCCGGGATGGCAGCGCAGACCGGGGAGGATTAAGGTATGGCGCTATACAACGTAGCAACCTGTCGCAGTTGTAGTTGCATGCATGCACGCACGCGAGTAATTGCTAGAACCATGGCCGGCTGCCCGCAACATTCCTTGCTCGTGCTGTCTTGGCAATCAACCGCAATTCAGGCACAGGTACCCAACCCAGAGGGATGAGGTGCCGCCAGCCCCATAGTAGGGCAGCGACGCCGATCGACGAACAAACGATGGACAGGAGACTCTCGATTGACAGATTGACACACAGATTGCGAGATTGAGATACGCCTAATACTCCGAGTACTCCGTCTTCTCCTGGAGCCAGAGACAGGCATTAGACGCAAGGGCGGCGACTTGTCTGATCTCGGCATGGAACCGAGCCACTGGGGTGGAACCACGTGTGTCATTTAGGTGCAGTTTTCTTAATAGAGCACATGCGGTGGAATTGCAGCCGTGTTTGCTTGTACTTATTTTTGTCTCTTGACTCTTTGTATTACATGTATTACATGTATTTGGTTGTATTCTTTTTGTAATATGCAGCTACCCCTCTCCGCCTGAACTGTGGCTTGCCTTGGCATGTTTCGATCTCATGTCCTCTAGCAGAGGCCTGGGTTCTCAACCAGCGGATATTGAAGCCCATATAAGTACCAAGATGCAAGCAGTTCAGCTTGTGTCTTCCCCTGCCGGCCTATAATTGAAGGTCCTTGGCAGGACGTTGGAGGCTCGCTCACCGAAATACCTACACGTGACGGCCTGCTCTACGGCACTCCCCGTCCTGCTCCCCGGCTTCTGCGCTACTGCCGACTCTCGTACGAGTATCCGCCCCGTACAGCGCGCGTACCTCGACTTCAGGCTCTATCGACGGCAGCCGAGAGGCTTCAGCCACTCAGTACCACCTCTTTTCTTCTCTTCTTCTTTCTCATCTATTCTCCTCACACTCCTGGCTGAGAGTAGAGGAATAATTCTGTGACCTTTTTCTCGGCTTTTTCTCGGGCGGCTTCCCTGGTCCATTTCCGCTTTATTTCAACCACCCAAAATCATGTATCCAAACGCTCACATCAAGATCCTCAAACGCTCCGTCAATTTAGTGCCCGCAGACGACTCGATCCCCTCGCCGCCACGCTCGCCGTCGCCTCCACCGCAGCCTCCACCTTTACCCTTAACGCTCGCCCAGCGCATGAGGCAATCCCAATCCCAATCCCAGATGCCAACTGATCGCCCCAAGCGGCGCGACTATGGCCCGCGGCGCAGGCGAGAGTCGCTCGACGCCCTGCTCGACGGCCTCAGCTCGTGGGACCTGCTGCACATCCGCAGCCGCTTCATCGACGGCTCCGTGCGCCTCGATGGCTTCGCCGGCCTCAGCGAGCTGCCGCCCGAGGTCTTTGCCTACATCATCCCGCACCTGGACCTGCAGGACGTGCTCAGCTGCTATCTCGTGAGCAAGGACTGGCGCGAGGCCTGGATGCAGGGCGCCGTGGCCTCGGCGCTGTGCAGCCGCTTCTTCCCGGGCCTGCTGGAGCTCTACCACAACGACGTGCCGGACCGCAACCAGCTATTCCGCGCCACAGCCCAACAGTACATGCGCAAGCTGTACGTCAAGCGGTCCTTTATCGCCTGGGACGTGGGCTGGAGCAGCGACATCTTCACCAACGCTGAGGACCCGCCGGCGAGTCGCCAGCTGGGCAATTTGCGCGAGGTCAACTTTGGCTTTGGGCCCCTGACGGTGCACTACAGCAGCGGCAAGCTGGCGTGGCAGCCGGATAACTGCCATGTCATTGTGGATGATTTGTACACGAGAGAGAGGTCGCGGTTCAGCTTTGGCATGGACTTCATCTCGGGGCGGCCGCTGCAGCTGCAGGCTGTGACGGACAGCTTGGTGGTGCTGGCGACGAGCCTGCCTCAGCATCAGAGCAGACACCGGACGACAACTGACAACGGGCAAACCATGTATGTTATATCAATCTTGCTTGTCCATATCATACTAAACACATTCTGTAGAACAGTGTTTCACCTGCAGTTCCGGCAGTCCAGGAATGTCGTCCTCCCGGGCAAGTTTGCCCACTGCTATGCTCAGGGCGACACAGTGGCGTTTGTCACCAGGCAGGGCCATGTCATCATGTGGGGCTGGAGCGATACTGCCTACGAGCTGAACGTTGATCACGAGCAGCACTTTTTCGAGCGAGAGGGATGGGAGAGCGATTTGGGGGGCATCCCGGGCATCGTGTTTCACCCAACAGACACGGACGTCGTCTATGCAGCGTGGCTGCATTCAGCCTTGCAGCCCGGTAAGCATCACTCTGACAACTTTCTCTCAAACTTCTTCAGGCTAATACATCGTTGTGTCACTACATTGTAGATCCTCTTATCCACATCGTCGTCGTCATCAAGTTTGAGCGTGGCAAGCCGGTGAAACGATTTGAATCATCCATCTCTCATCCGGAATACCACCGCGACCCTACGACCAGGTATTCGTGCCCGGCCATGCGCCTGACGCTCACTGCCCAGAAGATGGACAACTACGGCGGCTACGCGCTTGGCATTGTCCAGCTCGTCTTGGACAGGGGTAACGCTCCATGGGCAGACAAGCAAGCCAAACCATATACCGACTGGCTGTGTGTCACCTTTAACGTCTTGACCGAGACTTTCCTCCACATCAAGTACGAGAGCCGTCGGAGGCCGAACCCCGCGCAGGCGAGACACTTTGACTTGTGTGCATGGGAGGACCAGCTTGTCATCAGCTGGTTTGACGAGTACCTCGTCAGCCAGGGTTATTCCCACGGCCTGGAGTGGCTGCAGCCGGTCCCCATTGGCGACGGCCCCTCTCGCTGCGCTCACACAAGCAAAGTTTCCAAATCAATAATACGCCAGCAGGTGGAAGTCGAAGACTACATGTCCGACCATGGCTTTGGGCGCAGGATCTTCATGGACAAAGACTTCTTCATTGCCACGACGGGCCAGGGCTTCATGCTGATTTCGTTTAATGAGAGTATGGATCTTCCCGGCCTGGCCACCAGGGATGAGAATGGCAAGGTGGCGAGGTGCAAGAATCCGCCGCCGGCGACGGAGGGAGAGGACATTGAGCCGCCGAGAATGTCTGCATCGTGGGACACGCGAAAGGTGACGAGTTTGGTGAGGATTGCGCTGGATAAGTTTCCGGAGAATCAGCTTGATCAGCCTGGGTGGTGAAATGGCTGGCTGAAAAGGGTGATGAGTGATTGAATTGATAGTTGTGAGCCATGTAAGTGACATACTGCGAGCATATTTCTCTTTGTCTCTTTCATGGCGCCGGAAACGACTGCGATGGAGTTTTATTTAGATGGGCTTGGGAAAAGGGACAACAAAATAGGCGATGGTAGGCTAGCGTAGCGATGAAATGAGTTCTTTCTTCTTTTTTTATAGCATCAAACACGACTTAAATGAGTGATTCGATCGATCTGCAATTTTTATCTTGTGTCTCATACTCAAGTGCAGTCTCATGATCACGTTATGCTGCATCTCAGAAGGGTACAGGACCCAGCCATCGCCCCTAGCCTCCCCTAGCACCCGTCCTCAAGCGTAGATCCCCAGCCAACCCCCCCTGAAGGCTCCACCGCCGCCGCTACGGAAGACGCGTTCCAGCGCTGATGACGGAGCCCATTTACGGCCTTCCCCAGACTTTGGCAGTGAATCGTCGCTATCAGCTATCGCTATCGCGTCGATAAGAGCTCGACTTGTGTCATCCGGCCATCCATCCATGCTCCACCCTTTTAAACTCGCTCTTCCCATCAATGCTTGCTCTTCCGCAATTCCTCGTCGTTTCAGTCTCTTTGTGCCCCCTTTCTTCGTCGCGCTCCTTTTCTTCTGTTGTTATTCTTTCGTCTTTCATCTCGAGCCTCGAATCAAGCATGCGAAGCCACTGATCGACTCCATCTACTTCGACCGATTGATAATTCAATTCCCGTCTCTTCGCACTGCTGATCGCGCGACGAATCTCCTCCGAATCGCCCGTCATGCCGACCTCGGCGTCGCCCTCTGACCAGCAGCACTTCATCTATCCGAGTCCTCCCACCGCTACCGACGATGACGACCGCTCTTCCTACCTCGCCAGCGACGATGAAGGCGACTTGTCCTCCAGCGTGTCCGACCCGCTGATCCGCCGCCGCCAGCGACGGTCCAAGCAGATTGCCCGCTTCATCTCGCTGATATCTGCCACCATTGCTGCTCTTTGTGCCGGATCCATCGTCGTCTTCTCGCTCTACGCGCCAAAATTCCTGTCACGACTTCATTACACGCAATTCCAGGTCAATGGCGTCGCCATCGGCAGCTCCGTGGCGCTATACCTGCCCATATCAATCATGGGATACGTCTGCGATCGCATGGGCGTTGCGCCGCTGGCTCTTCTGTCTGCTTTTTTGTTCGGAGGAGGCTACGGACTCGCAGCGGGTATATACAAGAAGCTAGACTACGAGTACAATACGCTTGGCAAGTCTCATGGCGCAGAGAACGGCTGGTCATATCCGCTCATGGTGCTTGCCTTCATCATGATTGGAGCCGGCACCTGCGCCATGTACATCAGCTCCGTATCGACGTGCGCCAAGAATTTCGGCAAGGGCAAATACAGAGGCCTGGCGCTGGCCATGCCCATCACTGGCTTTGGCCTCAGTGGCATGTGGCTGAGCCAGTTTGGCAGCCGCTTCTTGGCCGAGAAGAATCCCGACGGGTCCAGGGGCGATGTTGACGTCTTTCGCTTCTTCGTTTTCCTTGCCGCCCTTCTGTTCGTCGTTGGCATTCTCAGCGTCTTTACTCTCAAGGTTGTCGACGAAGAAGAGCTGATTGAGGAGGCCATTGAAGAGCTGGAGCAGAGTGGGCTCCTAGACGGAAGCTCTCTGCTGGCGCGATCCGAAAGCCGAAGATCTAATGGAGGCTACGGCGCAATTCCGGCCATTGCTCAAGACGACATTACAGAGGAGGTTGACGACGACGCAAAGTGGAAGAAGAATTGGGTCCTCAACGCCGAGACGCGTCGTTTCTTGTCCGACCACACAATGTGGCCGTTTGCCTTGGCATTTCTGCTCATGATTGGACCCGGCGAGGCCTTCATCAACAACCTAGGCACTGTCATCGGCACTCTCACGCCTCCTATCACCGAAGATGTCAACCACGGGACCTCAGCTGCCACTCATGTTTCCATCTTTGGTGTTACCAGCACCATTGCTCGTCTCACGATTGGCACCCTGACCGACATCTTGGCCCCAGCACCAGAGACTCAGCATATCCAAGTACCTCCTTCGCGACCCTCGTCTCCGCTTAAGCGCTTTGCCATCTCTCGCGTTGTCTTTATGCTTTTCTTTGCTGTCTTACTTGCAACCGGACTACTATTCCTTGCCAGCGGTGCTGCTCAGAATCATGCCGACCGATTCTGGGTTGTCTCTGGCCTTGTTGGAGCGGGCTATGGAGCTGTCTTCTCTCTTACTCCTCTCATCGTCACAATCATCTGGGGTGTCGAAAACTTTGCTACAAACTTCGGCATCATCGCTATGCTGCCTGCTTTCGGATCTACATTCTGGGGCCTTGTCTATTCGGCCGTTTATGAGGCTGGATCGAGGAGCTCTTCCACTGATCCATCGCAGCCTGGTGATGGCGGGTCTGATGACTCCGTTTGCTACGGAAAGCATTGCTATGCTGTTACGTTTTGGGCAGAGGGTGTCTGTGTGGTTGTTGCGTGTTTCCTATTGCTTTGGGCTTGGAAGGGCAGAGGAGGCTGGAGTCAGCGTGGTATTGTGATATAAATGGGCTATTGTGTTTTTTTGAAAGCTTGCTTCACCATACACTGGCTTTTTCAGATTGTAGCCATCTTTTCATTTTTCTCTACTTCTCTTACGCATATGTGTTACCACCATCTAGATTGGCCTTCTCTTTCTCTATTTCCTCTTTCTCTTTGTTTCCTCTTTCTGCATTCATTACGGAGAATCTCAACGGGACCGAAATTGAGACTGTCTTCGGGTTCGCACCCACATCTTGGTTATCTTGAGAACATTGGATTATCTTTCTATTAATAGCACACTTCATATACGGTGCTGGTGGCGTTTGGAAATACTACTACAATATACTGCTTAACTGTATAGCACTTGATGCAACTTTGTCCTCCTTACGTCGTAATGTCGACCCGTAATGATTTGTTTGCCACCAGCACGCAATATATACCAAATCGTGTCGTAATGGTCGTGTAAGACAGCTACACATAATCAAGCATGCTGCTAGTTGCTCCGCACATCTTTGCCATTGCGTGAGTCATTTTCAACGACGCTGAATGGCCAGTCTCTTTCCCTTGCGTACAGTCGACCCGTCTCGTATTGCACAAAAGACTGGCGGTGTGACAGGAAAAGGCAAACAGGCAAACACATGCAGCTGCGGCAGAGAGACCTTCACCTAGATAGCGAGAGCCGTACGGCGACCAATAGAGCATCCTGTTTTCGGAAGGAATGCAAGCCGGCTTTGCAAGTTTGCATAGCATTGACGCAGGCTTCGTAGAATGCATGGCACTAAGGTAGTTGTGGTTTGGCTGTATGCGGTTACACGTGTGAAGGTGAGTTTGGATGATGGGTTTCTTGGCTTGCATGTGGCTTATCTGATCAGGAGAATCCCAATTTCCGCTACGTGTACTAGGCTTCAGACGCATAGGTGTAGTGGTACCGAGTTAAATGTACTGCTTTGTGTAAGTTTGTATGAATTATTAATATACAGAGATCGTTGTGTGTATTGAAAAGGAAAACATAATAGTGTTAAGAAGGCGTTGTGGCCTGGACGCTTGAGCTTGGAGAGGCGAACCATCTGCCTGTCATACATGTCATGATCATGGCGTACTGCTCTTTAGAACCATGCTGAAGATTGGAGCAGGAGCCAGGTCTAGGTCCATAGCCCTGCTGTGAAGGTTTTGAGACTTAGTTGAAAATGGATAGACAATATTCTTCTTTTCAAGGTTTCCGCTCCAAGATATTATTGAAATTGACCCCTTCATGGTTCTGACCTCTATAAGTCATACACTAGCAGTGGGCAGATATAGTAGATATAGTAGATATAGTAGATATAGTAGATATAGTAGATATAGTAGATATAGTAGATATAGTAGATATAGTAGATATAGTAGATATAGTAGATATAGTAGATATAGTAGATATAGTA